>NW_013665705.1:568161-570801 GCF_000517525.1 Limulus polyphemus | reverse complement strand
CGGTGGGTGTTAATGACTAGCTGCCTTCCTTCTTGTCTTACGCTGCTAACTTAGGGACGGCTAGCGAAGATAGCCCTCATGTAGCTTTGCGCGAAATTCAAAACAAACAAACAAACTCGTACGCAAACTTATGTCAAATAATTGTTTACTATTTTATTGGACGCGGTATCTATTGCACCAGAACCCAAGAATGGTAATATTCATGATTGATTTTTATTGCGAGGGCGAATCTGCCCATAGAGGACGCCTTATCTTAAATTAGATATATCGGTTACTTATTCATTTCCATAAAGTTTGCTAGTAATAATGTTAGTAATCATAAAATGAAAGGGTTCAAACTACGTCACTCGTGTTACAGAAGAAATTAGTATGTCGTATATCGTGTAATAACGAGTTGAAGACGATACATTCAGGTCAGTTTTTTGTTATGTGTATATGTTGTTACTTCTGAACCACCATCTGTAGTGACTCCATCTTACTTTTCTTACTTTGGAATTTGATCAGCCTTGGACAAGCGACAGTCCCTTATGAATTGTGTAGGTTGTGCTTTATTTAGGTGGCATTAATTTCGTTTATAAGTGACGTGCATCCAATGATTATGGCACGCCAAAACTTTAATGACTATTCGGTTTATTTTCTTTGTTTTTACTGTAAATGAATTGGAATTCGAAGACACAAATATAACAATGTTTAGGTGTTTTAGTTTCGACACCGTGTAACCTTTTGTGTAATACTGTCACTATATTGAAGAATGAAAGATTGTTCAACCGCATCGGAAGAGGCTAGTTATTTTACCTTGCGTTTTATTGGTTGACCTGTACTACGACGTTAACGATGATTGGTCGCTTTTCTATGGACTTGTAGAGATGAGTTTTATGGGATGACTGTTTTCTATCACACGTCCTTAATCGGGTCAGAGGGTTTTAAAGTAATACTAAACTTAAGTTGAATTACATTGATTCATATGAACTAACCTTGATAAGAAAGTGGATCTGTTAACGGACTCTTTGCGGAAGGATATTCGCAACTCAGGATAAGATTATTTTACTCGGAAACATCAAAATATTGTTTTCTCCACCACTATGATCTTCTGTGTTTCTGGATTCGTTTACAGGTGGGTCTGACGTATTCTATTTAATTGCTTTCAGAAAAATTGGTTATTTGATTTCACATGAATATCTGTGATTCTTGACAAGATAGTTGTTTACCATATATCTGATCAATATCGGGGGTGGTCTTAGTCGTTCTGGAACCCCGGGCAGAATTCAGTAAATAGGGCACCATAATGATAAGAAAACTCCGAAGTAGATTAAAAGGCATAGCATCGGGGACCCTTCCATATGTGGAGCCCCGGGCAATTGACCAGTTTGCCCAATAGGTAAGACCGCCTACGGTTGATATAAAAGTCACGAGGTTCGTAAGACGAAACGAATTTTGACGTGATTTGGAGAGTTACCACGTGCTCTCGCGTGCGTTACGAAGCTCGTACGGTTACTTCTAAGGATCTGTTCAGTTTCGTTTCACTTTTGTGTAAACATTAATTACGACCCTTCCACAAAAACCTTTTTAAATAGTAGGTGGTATGCTTTAGAATTCAATTTTAAATTTAATTGTTAATACGAGTAACATGTGGTTGATTTTAGGGGCGCTAGCAGCCCAAAACTTTTAGGTAGGGGGGGCAAATACACAAAACAAAATGTTGATATTGATACACGACTAATGCATTCCCTAGGTTATATACATTTATGTAATTGTATGTTCTTGTGTAAATCGGTAGGTCATACTCTAAGCGTAGGCATCATAGCGTAGTCCAATTGTTACTCGATATGTATATGTGAACAATGATTTTCATTGAGGATCAAGAACAAGTTGATTCTAGAAATGAACATGGTCCAACTTTCTACTCACCTGACAGCACCATCAAGTCGCCGAAACGTTGCTTAGCCATGATTTTACTCTTGACAAGCTTTAACACAGAGTAGGAGTGGTCACAAGAATACGTTTTCAGAAAACCGAATTCTTAGAGCGTTGATCAGTTTCGACTCCAGCTAGTAGTTCATCAACGAACGTGACTCGATAATGACTTTAGTCATTTAATATGACTTGAGTTTTAAAAGGTGGATTCAATGTACAAGAAACCTTTCCAGTGCACTGATGGGGGGTCAAAGTGTGGTTTCCATGACCTTTTACAAAGTGCTAGTCAACATGGTATTACGTAGTCAGAGTTATAAACTATTCATTTGTACCCTTTTATTGCTGATTTAGCGACTGTTCGTGGTAGAGAAGAATGAACACTAGACACAGTACTCTGGGATACTGACAACAACTGTAGATGTGCATTTACATCTACATGAACATCACCTTGCACTCAGACTTCTCGGAGTCTGAATCAGACGGACGTCGTCAATTCACTTGTCATGTCACATCTTGAGTGCATATAGTTTTGTAACACATTTGACTTTTTGTGTACAACAGACCAATACATTGTACTAAAAGCTTGCCACATTTCGTTTAGGTACGCATAGTAAATTTGGAATTATAGTCAACATTTCGTCTTCTGTACGGTTGGGCCGATTCTGTGTCCATTCAGTAAAAGGAACGTGGAGAAAAAAAATATCTGCAATAAATAATTTCTTTTCA
>NW_013665705.1:565576-568140 GCF_000517525.1 Limulus polyphemus | reverse complement strand
TTCCTTCTAGTCTTACACTGCTAAATTAGGGACTGCTAGCGCAGATAGCCCTCGTGTAGCTTTGCACGAAATTCAAAACAAACAAACAAATCAAGCATACTGTGTTAGTCTCTACTAAGAATGAAACAGAAACGACGTTTTTTTTGGCAAAATGAAAGACAAACCCTTCATTAGTTCCTTCTTTCAACACCGTATTCATAAGTCCTGATGATGATAACTGCCACAAGCCTTGATGATGGTAACTGTTACCAAACTTAGCTGAAACAAATAATAAAGAATATTATCATTCAATGTGCCAATAAACTTCGTTTTTTTGCTTTTACTCTTATTATATCTGCAGTTAACTTTTTTAAAAAAGAACAACAATTTTTATGCTTATTGTTTTCCAATTGTTCACCGGCTTTCGGCTGTTATTCTTTTAGCTTTTTCAAAATATCTGTTAAACGTTTCCTCATTTCTCACGCTTTCAGCTTCTGAAATTGATGCTTGAACTTGATATATTGCTGTTGCAGTGTTTATATCCCCACCTTGTAGACATTTGTAAGCCAAAGATTCACCCATAGTGACTAGGTAAAGGCAGGCAGTATTCAAAGTCTAAAGGTTTCAAGAGGAATAAAACCCCACTAGCAGTTTCAAAGTCCAAATTATTATGGGGCGCGATAGATTATAATGTAGACTTCACATGGGCCTCCTACTAACACTAACAGCACTGGCACAAATCACGTCATTTTAAGATTAAGGTGAGTTTAACCAAAGTATCCACTCGGATTAGCTTTGGCTTGTTGTAGATTTTCAGCCAAATCTGGCATTGGAGATTGAAATTGAAACTGTATCAATGATATCGGCAGTATATAAGCAAACCAATTAGAATATTCATACTGATTCCAAAAAAACTGGCGGAGGACCCTATGACCAATCGCCACTGACTGTTTTGATCTTTATTTTTGAAAGAGAGGTTGAGTTGATAAAATCTCACCAGATGTTTGTGTTCATGTACTAACATGTTGAAGTTTTTGTTCCTGAAGTATGGGTGTTTATCTGACTTTGTAACGTTGACCTTTGACTAAGGTGCGGGCAGGATAAGATACTGTTTTGTGGGTGGCTATATCATTCTATAATCTTGACCTTTGGGTACAGAGTAGGATAAGATACTGTTTTGTGGGTGGCTATATCATTCTGTAATCTTGACCTTTGGGTACAGAGTAGGATAAGATACTGTCTGTGTAACCTTGACCTATGGGTATAGAGTACGATAAGATACTGTCTGTGTAACTTTGACCTTTGAGTAGAAAGGAGAATAAGATACTGTCTGTGTAACCTTGACCTTTGAGTAGAGAGTAGGATAAGATACTGTCTGTGTGACCTTGACCATTAATTAGGGAGCAGAATAGCATATTATTTCCGAATCGCGGTTTCTTATCTCATTACATAATTTTGATCTTCACCAAATTTTTGTCAACGTAAAGTTACAAAATGCCCTGGATCTGGATCTGTGAAAAAAAAAATGCTCTTATCTTTTGATGATACAAATGATACAACAGTGTTGTTTCAAGCTCTTTCGACTGGTTTCGTCCCAAATAAACTGTATGTGAAAACAATACGATTTAAACAAAACCTAATTTTCACCTCTACAAGTTGATCAAAGGAGTTATCCGTTAGTTGTTAAATATACCCTGATTATTATGTGGGTCACCTAACTATGACTTGTATTGCACTTGTTTCAGTTCACAGATCACTTTAGGCCTATAAACACTGCTCAAACCATTTTACAATAGCGCTTAAGGTTCCCTTTGGCTCATCGCTAAGATATGGGGTTCGATACCCCACGATGGACATGCACAAATAGCTCATTATGTAGTTCTGCGCTTAACAATAAATAAACAAACAGCGCTTAGGCAATACCACGAACATTCTCGCCACTTTCACTGTCTTTAAATCTATATTTACACTGGCTGTAGTTGGACATATTTAGCGTAGTTTAGATGCCTTACATGAAGAAAAAAAAACGTATCGCATTACACACACACACACACACACACACATATATATGTATAAAAGAGGAAAATAATGTTATTATTCATATTTTACTGATAAACTTGTGGCTAAGGTTTCGTACCATCAAGTAAAAAGAGGGATATTTTTTACGACTTAAAGCTTACAGCCACAATGAATGTTCGCTGTATGTTTGTTGAGACGATAATTTTTAAAATAAAATAATTCTTATACGGCCTTTGTTGTTGGCTTTATGCCAAACTGATTTTTTTATCATCATCACTGGTCTAATAAGACTGGTGTAATAAATATAGCAATGTGCATGAGAAAAGTATTTGGTCTTCCTCCATTAAAAGAAAAAAATATAATGTGCAAAATATTTCAAAACTGCTGGCATTATTCAAAATGTCTTCCTATTGTAAAAACGTTGATAGGAGTACTACGAAAGAACTAAACAGATGTGGAATGGTTTTCACTACAGTATATATTGAAAGTGATGTATTTCACTACAGTATATATTGAAAGTGATGTATTTCACTACAGTATATATTGAAAGTGATGTATTTCACTAC
>NW_013665705.1:558561-564576 GCF_000517525.1 Limulus polyphemus | reverse complement strand
TAGTATATATTCAAAGTGATGTATTTCACTATAGTATATATTCAAAGTGATGTATTTCACTACAGTATATATTGAAAGTGATGTATTTCACTGCAGTATATATTCAAAGTGATGTATTTCACTACAGTATATATTCAAAATGATGTATTTCACTACAGTATATATTCAAAATGATGTATTTCATTACAGTATATATTCAAACTGATGTATTTCACTACAGTATATATTCAAAGTGATGTATTTCACTACAGTATATATTCAAAGTGATGTATGTCAACTTAGCTCTTTTTTTTTATGCGTTCACACAAATCAAATAACGGTGCCCAAGTGTTTGCCATTTTCCTGGTTTCTTTCCTACGCATGAATGAATGAATGGATGGGCACTGACAACCGAAACAAGTGAACGTGGATTCCTGTGGAAATTCTGCCTTCATTTTAATTTTACTTTGTTGTATAGAAATAACTACACTACATCCGGGAAAAACAGTATAATCCGATAAAAAAAAACGGTCCTTACATCTTCAAAAAAACGTAAGTACGGTTAAATATCGATATACATTAAAACTTACAAAATTAATAACATAATACAACTATAATAAAGGAAATTGGAAATACAACGGTTTCTGTGTTTAAGTACAAAAAAAAAAACTGGCTTGTTTCGATATTTAACCGTTCTTAATTTCTTGAAGATGTAAAGACTGACTTTTTCTATTGTATATCTTCTAAGAATTTGTAACTAAAAGCAAAGAAGGATATATTATAATATGCCAACCACACTATCTCTGCCATATCCAGTGCCGAGGAGACCTTTCACCCAGTACCAGGGCTCATCAGGCCGGCTGGGACACGACTAACATAGTAGTAGTCATATATATCAGTTTTAAAACACTGTTAATTAAGTTAATTAAATGAATTGTAATTATTATCAATTTATTTAAGTCATTTAAAAATCACATTTTAGGGTAATGATTAATAACACAAAATCATTTACGTGCATATGAAAGTGCTTTACGATTAGTTGGCGTTGTATTGTTAAGAAGAAATCTACACCACGAGTATCGTAACTCAATTTTTAGCGTTGTAAGCACACAGACGTACCGCTGAGCCACTGGTGGGCTTTCACGATTAGAATATTAAAATCAATGTGTATTTGCGCTTTATAATACTCTGTATTGAGATAAAAGACAGGTTTGCCCTGTTTACTTCTGATTCGTTAAGTCAGCTCTGTCGTTTCACGCATACTTTCTTAATTATAATTTATTCCGTATAAATAAAGTATGGCTATCTTTAAAATAAACTTTGTGTGTATGTTCCTGAAAAATGCTCATTGCATATATACATTCACCAATATTTCAAGTGTAAATACAGGACACCGCGAATCTCTATTGTTTATGTAACTCTTATTTTTCAACAGAGGAATTTAGAATAATCTGTTTATACACCCAATGACTAACGCTGAATGATGCCTACACGATATGGATTAGGGTCTGTTTAGATTGAACACGTCACATGTGTAAAGTCATGTGACTTTTGTACTGTTACAGATTAAAATTAACCCTGAAGAAGAAAGGTCCACCTTTCAAAAGCGCTCGGGTTATAGGGTTTTTATTCATTTCTATCAAT
Organism: Limulus polyphemus; assembly: GCF_000517525.1. NCBI lineage: Eukaryota > Metazoa > Arthropoda > Merostomata > Xiphosura > Limulidae > Limulus > Limulus polyphemus. Next base: position 562,953 of record NW_013665705.1, on the reverse strand, counting down.
AATTCTTGAACTTACGCGTTTTTCAAACATCATGAAGATTAAAATTAACTAATTGATCGATTCAGACGTGAAACCAAATATTTAAACACCTACTGGTATTGTTATAGGCAATTAATAATTACTGTATTTATGGCATTGTCACATTGCTCTGAAGTGTCACTAATACTAACGTAACTATGGCGCTGAGAAGTTGAGTTTAAATTTCTGATTCTATCGTATTAAGCCGAAAAGCGATTTAAGGTGACAATTGATAATTACTGATCTGTCTGATGACGAAACGATTAATAATCAGTCAGAGTAAAATTATTTACAAGAGTGACACTCAAAGCCGTAGCTAGGGTAGGGCGGGAGGGGCAGTTGCCCAGGGTGCAGTCCGACCGCTTAGCCTGTTATTCAAAAAATGACTGGGTCTGGGTCTGATGACACTAAAAGAGTGAACTTAAAGGTGTGGTTTTGTAAGAGTATGGATCTGGGTCTGGTGACACTAAAAGAGTGAACTTAAAGGTGTGGTTTTGTAAGAGTATGGGTCTGGGTCTGGTGACACTGAAAGAGTGAACTTAAAGGTGTGGTTTTGTAAGAGTATGGGTCTGGGTCTGGTGACACTGAAAGAGTGAACTTAAAGGTGTGGTTTTGTAAGAGTATTTATTTGTGTTGTGCAGAAGATAATTATGTAATGAATAATGCTAGAAAAACTACTAAGAAGTCAACGTTTATTCTGTTCTTAACATTGAAGCCTAATATAACAAGTAGCTATCATAGTTTAGAAGGTAATCGGGAGCAAAAAAAATTAAATATTTGTTTGAAAAAACTGACATATGTATAGCAATTCTGCCATATTTTATCTTTGTAGTTTTGCGCTATTTTTTATTTTTATTTTTTTGATAATAAGTAATACTTCGTATGTTTTCTTTCTGGTTTTTTAGCGTCACTATTACCACTATATGTCATGAATTTGACTCTTTGTTTTGTTTTTGGGCGTGACCTAGCGACTAGGTTATCGAACTGTAAATCTAAGGGTCAGTGATTCAAATCCCGTCGTCGAAAATTCGGATAGCACATTTTGTGGTCGTGGATGCGTTATAGAAATGACAGCCAAATCCCACTTTTCTATTAAAGCACTCCCAGAGTTAGTGATGGATGTTTGTGTCTAACTGCCTTCTATGTACTAATCTATCAATTCAAAATTGGGGATGGCTAGCGCAAATAACCCTCGTGTAGCTTTGTGCAAAGGGCCGAAAAAATAAAGGAACTACATATGATGTTACGTCTGTCAGGTTGGAGAGCAATGAGTCATAGCGCATGTTGACAATACAAAATGAGCGTTTGTAAGTAAAAATGTTATCATGTTATTTACCTTAACTAACAAATCAACAGTTACTTGTATCAGTTAAGCTGATAAGTCTATGTAAGTATTTCTGTGTAGAGAGTGAGGTTAATTAATATGCTGTAGTACAGTGTTTGACATTATATAAGATATAAAGCAGTAGTATCACAGGAAACGAGATAAAGATCATGTACACTTTAAGCAAATTCACTGACTGTTGTGCAATTTTCGAGATCATGTACGTCACACAGGCATCAATCCACTTCCTTCCTCTCTTTGGATAACGAACTAGGTGCGTGTTATAGGGCTATTCAGGTGGAGCGTGTGAACAACGGAAACACATATCGAACCACCAAATGAAACATTTAAATCCTTTAACAGTTCCAAGTGTCACGAGCTGATTCATGAGCCACGTGACTCTAATGTCATCAAGATTTTCATATTTGGTTAAGCTCTTCATCCCACTTATTGTTGTTTAATCAGTGTTCATTAGATGTTCTTAACTTAGTCGTTTATATTGTAATTATTGCGGTGTGATATACACGTAACTCGTACAATAAATAGTCTTTTATCTCGTAATGGCAGTTACCTGTTAACACTATATACTGGATATAAGGTACGTTGTAAATGCCAATTTTAGCGATTATACATGTTATATTTGTAAATGTCAGTTTGTCATGTAACTTTTACTTGTATCATTTTTAGCTGTCGCAAATATTTCACTTGTGAATTGTAGTTTTAACCGTCGTATATGTTTCATTTTCAAGTGTAGATTTTATCTGTTGCATATGTTTTACTTGTACTTGTAGGCGCTAGTTCCGCTGTTGTATATGCTTCATTTATTTTTGTTTTAGCATACGTTTTATTTGTTCAATGACAGTTTTAGCTGTTGCTTATGTTTATTTGTTAAATGGCAGTTTTAGCTGTTGCATACGTTTTATTTGTTAAATGGCAGTTTTAGCTGTTGTATATGTTTTATTTGTTAAATGGCAGTTTTAGCTTTTGTATATGTTTTATTTGTTAAATGGCAGTTTTAGCTTTTGTATATGTTTTACTTGTTAAATGGCAGTTTTAGTTGCTATATATTTTTACTTTTTTTCCGGTAAAAGTTTGATCATAGGATTACTGACCGGTCACAGAACCCATTGGCTCATTTTTCTAAGCTATTAATGCAATAACTTGCTTATTGCGACTAATTCTATCAATTACTCTGAAATCTCTTATGTATTGTACATATAAAAGAAATGATTTCACTTATTTTTGTCAGTTATTTATACGGAATATTGTAATACACAAAACATATTAATAAATTAATTATTAACTATTCACTTTTCTATCATTTTGTGGAGAATATCTTGTGTTTAGTGTAGAGGGCCTGTTTTTTTGTTTGTTATTGTTTTTACTGCATGCATGTCGTGCGTCCTTGAGAAATTATTAACCTTGTGGTAAATTTTTAACTTCACGAAAATCTGTCATAGGTGTAATTTTCGCGGGATATATGTTCCCGTACTTTTTCAACGCTAGAATACCCTCATGTGTATCCAAGCTGCAGAAACTGTCACCCTCTCTTTTAAAACTAAAGTTTAGCCACCGCAAACAACCATAACGTTTTAATACACGACATTCAATAAGTTCTCCAGAGAGAAGTTTTTAATTTTTTATCAGGCTTGATTCTTGGTAGGAAGATATATAAGATAGCTTGGCGTACAAACGAAGAAATAAATCTCCCTTGATAACTAATAATATCATATACTTTTGTTCTTGCATAAAATATTTGATATATTTTCCATCGAAAGACACATCTCTTAGTTTTTAACAAGAAAGAACACAGTTGGGAAACTCGAGCATTTGAAGCATTTAGTGCTAGAATGGTTATGATCTTCAACAACTCGAGCATTTGAAGCATTTAGTGCTAGAATGGTTATGATCTTCAACAACTCAAGCATTTGAAGCATTTAGCGTTAGAATTGTTATGATCTCCAACAACTCGAGTATTTGAAGCATTTAGTGTTAGAATTGTTATGATATCCAACAACTCGAGCATTTAGTGCTAGAATTGTTATAATTTCCAACAACTCGAGCATTTGAAGCATTTAGTGCTAGAATTGTTATGATCTCCAACAACTCGAGCATTTAGTGCTAGAATTGTTATGATCTTCAACAACTCGAGCATTTGAAGTATTTAGTGCTACAATGGTTATGATCTCCAACAACTCGAGCATTTGAAGCATTTAGTGCTAGAGTTGTTATGATCTCCAACAACTCGAGCATTTGAAGCATTTAGTGCTAGAATTGTTATGATCTTCAACAACTCGAGCATTTGAAGCATTTAGTGTTAGAATGGTTATGATCTTCAACAACTCGAGTACTTGAAGCATTTAGTGCTACAATGGTTATGATCTCCAACAACTCGAATATTTTAAGCATTTAGTGCTAGAATGATTATGATATTCAAAAATTACAAGGGAAGTTAGAACGTAAGTCCAAATATAAATGAAAAGTGTAATAGGTGATTTCCAAAGTGGGTGTCGCGACACCTTGGGGTGCCGCGTCGTGCCCTGAGTGGTGTAGCCGTGTTTTTTGGAAATTGCACAAAATGTTTTGTTCAGTTTCTATTTTATTTATAGCTGTTATAAAATTCAATAATATAAATTACTTCTGATTTTGCTCGCCGATGTGGCACGCCAAAAATTATATAATATTTTATATATTTTTTTGGGCACGCGACACGAAAAATGCTCGCCAACAAAGCCTTGTGTAGTGGCAGGTAAAGTGGAGAGTGTCAGCTTATACTCGTCTCTGCGGTTTCGAATTGTTTTTGGTACGTACGTAGTGTGTCGCCATCAAAAACGTTTGGAGAAACACTGCTCTAGTGTATCAATTCAGAATCGGGAATGGTTGTGCGGAAATAACTTTTTGTCCAGCTTTGCGCTACACGCTGAAACAAACGAAGTGTTGTCAGATTTTAAGAAATAATATTATATATATAAGTTCTTCTTTTTGCCAATTGTCGAAATAAATGGTTTTTACTTATTTCTTAATAGTATAAATATATACAATGTTGGGCT
>NW_013665705.1:553318-558286 GCF_000517525.1 Limulus polyphemus | reverse complement strand
CGCAAGTTACCGTAATTCGTTTGGTCTTCTTTCTTCTGAAGATCCTCTGTTTCTTTTGTCAATGTGTACCCAGGCTGATTCAATTACTTTAGATCCACGCTTTTGACGGAATAAAATTATTCTTTTTTTTATTCTGTTAGTTTCACTCTAACATATTAAACGTTAGGCCTATGTCAGTCGTTAGGCCTATCATTTTAACGTTACTTAACTTCACACAACTATATTCTCTTTTCTTTTATCTGTCTAATACTGTCTGTCTGCTGCTTCCCGCTCGTTTCACGCTATTTATATCTTTATTACATAGTCGTCTGGCCACTCTCTATATTCTCGACACCAATTAGTTATTAACAAAACCTTATACAATCGTCTGCTTTAACTCTTATTATAACAACACTTAAAAATAATAAAGTATTCACTCACAAATATAGATTAATCACTAATATTTAAACCAAACAGTATTTTATATCATGACGTAAACCCCTCTTCAAGATAAAATATTTACAATATTTTTTTACTATATAAAAAGACTGTTCTTAGTTCACATACAATGTCTGTTTAAACATTTTCAGTTCCTTTATCTGTCTCTCCTAACATAAGTGTCCAGTAGGGCTTCTCTTTAACAGGATCCCACATCTTCATCTTGATCTTGTGTTGTCTGAGGTCTTATTTCCTAATCTATCTGTATGCTAACATTGTATATTTTGTTCGTCTTCCCTTTTCCTATCAGTCAGTTTGACACTCATGTTCACGTCCTTGTACGTCTAATCTTTACACAGTGCTCTTAGGCTTAGTAGGTCCTTATCTTCTGAGACAAAGTCACTGTCTTCCTGTTCTGCATCTATGATGGCTACACCTGCAACATCCATCTTTGTTTCAATAGCTGCACCCGTTAGGTCTTCTTCTCTCACAAAATACTTCTTCAACAGATTGGCATGGTAGATCTTGGTCGTCACATTCACCTTGTAGTCCATTCTGTTGAGTACTTATTGTACTTCAAAAGGTCCTTTCCATTGCAGGGTGCCCCCCCCCTCCCCAGTGGCACAGCAGTATGTCTGCGGACTTACAACGCTAGAAACCGATAGTCCATTGTGTAGCTTTGTGCATAACTTAAAACAAACAAACATACATTGCAGGGTGAGTTTGTTGTGGTCTGTGGGCAGCAAAACTAAGACCTTTTGTCCAACTTTAAAATGTCAATCCTTGGCCTTCCTGTCATTAAAGTGCTTCTGACTACCTCGAGCTGCATACAAACTCTGTCAAGCGAGTTGACAGGTTTTCTTCAGTCGGTTTCTGATGTCTAACACATACTGGTATGTGTTCCTTACTTCTGACTCTTCTTCTCCCGTTCATAACTATTTCAATATTTGCATCGGACCTCGCACTGTTCTTCCATACAGTAACTTGAAGGGTGAAAATCCTGTACTTGCTTGTGGGACTTGTCGATAAGCGAATAATACTGCCTGTAAGTACCTGTCCCAGTCATGTGGTCTTTCTTGGCACATCTTCTTTAGCATACTCTTTTAAAACTCCACCGACTCTCGCAAAGTCCATTACATTTAGGATTGTACGAGGTGGTAAAGAGTTGCCGAGTACTGATGAGTCTGCACACTTCCTGCATCAGTTCTGAAGTAAACTGGGGCCCTCTATCACTCAGGATTTCTCTCGGAAAGCCTACTCTGCAAAATATCTCCAGGAGGGCTTCTGCTACTCTCTCTGTCTCTATCTTTGGCAGTGCCATTGCTTCTGGATAACGTGTCGCATAGTCGACTACTATTAGCACATTCGTTTGTCCTTGTCAGACACAGGCGCTAGTGGCCCAATCAAGTTCATAGCTACTCTGCTGAATGACTCTTCTATGAGAGGCATCTCCCCCAATGGCACTTTGGCTACCTGCCCTCTAGGTATTGTCCTTCGGCAGATGTCACATGACCTGCAGAATATACTCACATCTCCAGTTACTCCCAGCAAATGGAAATTACTGGTGATTCTGTCTGCCGTTTTCTTTTTTCGTAGGTGTCCTCCCACAATTGATTTATGCGCCAACTTCTTCACTTGAGTCCGGTATTCTGTTGGTACTATGATCTGTTTAACCTCCCCAGAATAAATGCTATGATAGATTCGGCATAGAACTCCCTTTTGGTCCTCTATTCTATAAGTATCTTTTACCCCCTTTGTTTTGTGATCGACTTTCTTCTGTATGCTATCCTTTTTACAATGTAATGTTACTTCATGAAAACTTGATAAATTTTGATAGAAAAGGCATTATCTTACTGTTTACATAATGTAGCCCAGTATCGTTCTGCCGATACGTTTTTTGCGATTAGTTACAAATTCGACTTTCTGTTGTGGTTGAATGTTTTAGAATTTTATAAAATATTTCACGAAGAAAGATTAATTGTTCTTATTTTTATTTCAGTAGCTTGGCCAAAAAACCGGTAGGTAGCCCGCCATGCGACTCAGGATCAGTTGTCAAGCAAGCGAGATCGTGTTCTGTAACAACTAACCCTGATTTCAACACCAAAATACTTGTCCGCCAGAGGTCTTGCAGCGGAAACTTAGGGGATAAAAAAGCGCCATCTAGGAGAATAGATGAAGAAGCGTTAAAACGAACTCGTATCAGTAGTGCACAGTAAGTTTAGTTTGTTGCTTAGTGGTAAACATATGTAATAATGTACTACAAAATATGGTATTTATATTTGCAAGCTGTGTTGCGATTAGAAATTAGTAAATTTAACGTATTAGATTATGCCAAAACATATACGACCGTACAAGCAATAAGCCAAGTAATAGAACAGTTTTTTTCCTTTATTAATAATTTCCATTTTTGTCTATTGCGGTTTCGTTGCAGTTATTCACACACCTAAGTATAAAAAAACCAAAACTGAATACACCTATACAATCATGTTGAGAACCGGTATCTGTGAGAGAAATTGAAACTTAGGTTAGTACGTTATTTTGTAATTTAATAAACTTGAGGTTAGATACATATAGAAATAATGTTCATCATTTCTAGTCTAGTTTTACTTCCTTGTATATATCTATAGAAATATTCAGCTGTTTCTTCACGTATTCAAGGATGGAGTCACTCAAACCACTGCCAAAAAAAAAAAAAACAAGTTCTATGCATCTCGTTTTCCCTCAGTTTCATACTTTCGAACCTTCTGGTTAAAATACAGTAAATCAAAAAAAAAATACAAATTTCGACCACTCTTAGAATAACAAATTAACGTTGAAGAGCACCGTAACGAAAGTTAACACTTCCCAAATTCGCCAAATGCTCCAGGCGACGTCATTTTATTACAAGACATTGTTAAACATAGATGGAAAAATTATGTTGTATCAATAGTTTTTATTATGCAATAATCGTGACTTTGCTACCAGTTAGGACAACTTGTTACTAGGGGGCAGAGTTTGCTTACACGTGTAGTGCACTCAATTAATAGGTCTCTACTACTTGAATAGACAATAAACAAGATATCCTATAGATGGCGCTTCGTATATATATCAATTTATAGTTACAGGGAAGAGGATAAGGATATTGTCGGACAATAACCTCAAACTTTTGACATTGTATTATTCGTATTTAAAGGAGATTGGAATAAATGTTCTTTGTACTTCTTTTGCGTGTAATTAATTAACCTTTTGATCAAAACTACTTAAACATCCAAGTATTTTACACTTGAAAACATCTCAACAAACGTATACTTTTAAAAGCGTGATTTCCCTTTACACGCAGATATAGTAAAGGTAAAAATAACTGTTTATATATAAGCATAACATTTTTTTTTAGAAATATTTTTCTGTTCCATCCTCAGGTACGAACTTTCCCAGGACTTGCAAGATAAGCAAGTGGAAATGTTGGAACGGAAATATGGAGGAGACAACGCCCGAAAAGCCGCCTTGACCATTCAGCGTGCTTTTCGTAAATACTGTATAACTAAACGGTTCCAGCAGCTTGCGTATTCTATAAAAAGAGAAAGACGGCTTTCTCGACGATTCGCTATTCCGGATTCTGAAGGAAAAGATTGTCTGTTCAATGTAGCCGATGATGACACGTTTTATGGAAAAAACAGCAACTTAACAAATAGCCTTCGTTTTCCTCATTCCACTGCCTACGTAGACACTGTGCTAAAGTCCAATCTCTCTACTTTGTTTCGCGACTTTGATGAAAATAAGTTTTCTCCATCTGATTGCCAGTTAAGATATCCTGTTACTAAAGGCCAAAGAGTTTGCGTACGTAGTTACTTAATGGAATCTCATTTTTCGAACAAAACTGTAACTTCTAATTCGCCTAGTTGTTTAGAGAATGCGACACCCTCTGGTGATACATTAAATCACGTAACTGTTTGCGATCCTGACTTCTGTTCTGTTCCTGTAACGGTAGATGATGGTGGTCGGTGTTATACGCCCACAATGAATGTAAAACCTTCTCTTTCTGTTCCTCGTCACCCAGCATGGACAGCAGTGCCACCTAATGGACGAAAACAATACATTAATTCAAATAAAGGATCAGTTTTGTTTCTCAGTCCTAGTCAATCTGATGTATCTCATGAAAATTATGCACTTAGGTATTCGCTTGCTTCAGAAGAAACCACCATAAGCAGCGTAAGTTGTTTAACTGTTTGATTTGGTAACCTACGAAACGAATCTATTGTTTGATAAGAAGAGAGCCAAAAATCGTACAAGTTTTCACGTTATCTATAGGGTGGTCCAAATATTAGTTGCTCCAGAACAGTATGTATTATTGTTCATCTGTTGCAGATGTGTGTTTGTTTTAGCTATACAATGGGCTGCCTGTGCTCGGTTTATCGCGGAGTATCGAACCTCGAATTTTAGCGTTGTAGATCCGTAAACTTACTCTTAACCCACCGAAGGACCTGTTGCACATGGTTGTACAAGTGTATGTGACCAGAGCATCAGCATGGCACACGGACTGAAAAAGTCCCAACGAGTTTTGAGTTACCGATT
>NW_013665705.1:550032-552508 GCF_000517525.1 Limulus polyphemus | reverse complement strand
GTCCCACCAAACATGCAGAGCAAGATCTGCCATCGGCTCGACGGTCCTCAAGGACTATGGGGAAAAAAACAACTAATTACCATTCGTATCTTGGTTAAATAAATAATATTTTCATTATAGCGGCCCTGTAATTGTGGGCTATAGACACACGGGTTAACTAATTAAAATATGTATTAAAAAAAAAGAGAGATAATTCCGTTTGAAAACTTTGGTTTATAATATTTGTCTTAAAATTTACAACTGAAGTTAAAATAAAACCAGATAAAATATTTTGTAATGGATTGTTATTGTTTGTTCTGTGATAAAAAAAAATCTTTTAAAATAATTCTTGTTAAGTTTTAAACTCATGTTAAGTCACAAACCACACTAACGTATAGAAATTATAAACTTTTTGTGTTCCCTTCATATTTGAAGAACTCTGACTATTGGATAGAACATTTAGGTCTTAACAGTTGAAATAAAAGTTATCTGTTTACGTCATCAATATACAATAATCACACAGGAACAAACTTCGAACTTTTCGTCTGTAATGTGACCTGCATCGCTTTACGCTGTGTTTATTTGCTGTTAAGCACAAAGCTACACAATGGGCTATCTATGTTGTGCCTACCACGAGTATCGAAATCCGACTTTTAGCGTTATAAGCTCTCATACTTACCGCTGACCTACCAGGGATGAGCGTTGTTTTGTGAATCACAACAAACTCCTAGTAATAGACATCGAATTTCTGTCAGTAGTATTTACCAACTTAATTTTCTACTGTTAATCATAATTAAAGTCACTAACAAACTTGAAACTTCTGCTTATAATTTCAACAACATCATTTTGTTTTTCATTCATAATCATAACATAAATATTCTCTAAGTTCCTATAATAACATCACTATACCTAAGAGTCTTAGAAACTAACTCTGTTGTATTATTTTGTGAGTTTGTCTGCTATAAGGTCACGTGTGCCCCCCCCCCCCCAGCTTTCATAATGCTCTATTACATATAATAGTTAGATGCATAATTGTTAGTTAAATTTCAAATATTAGTAGTTTACGGCAGCTTTCTTATGTTTGTTACTCCTATTACATGCAGAGATAGGAACAGTAAGTTATCATGGTCTAGAATTTTTAATTTTCAAGAATACTTATTTAACTAATTCGATATGTTTTATCTTGTTGAAGAGTGGAACAAGAGACTCTATTGTATATTCCATATCTGAAGAACAACAAGTTTGCCAGACTTCTTCAGCCAGACAGACTGTTAATATCTCTGTGACATGTACCTCTCAGCCAGATCCCTGCAAACTTTGGTGGACGACAGTTAAAGCTAGTGATGATCTGGATCAAAGAAAGTCCATGCCACTTTGTGTAGAGCAAAAGAAACTCCCAAATCAAGATTTAAGAATGATTTCCTCCATCCCAGGGCAAGCAGTGAAACCTCGCAACAAGCTCCCTGAAAAGTCCTACCAAGTTCCATTGTTTAATCATAAATCAAGAAAATTTGGAGTTGATAATAAGTCAGCAACAGAATTGGACAGTAATTCAGAACATGCTGAGAAAACTAAAAAATCTCACATGAAATTCAGTTTCGAAGCTTCCCCAGCATTGAAAAAAGTTCTTGTGGCTGAACAAGCAACATCTGGTGGACAGGTAGATGATAAAAGATTAAGCAACATCTCAGAAAATAGTGAAGACAGCCTGGAAAGTGGAAGTTATTCAACAACTCCTCCTGGTACATCCTCTGGACATAGCTACTCAGACTGTTGTAGAGTTCATAATATGACCTCAGCGTCATCACCACATATAGTATGATTGACATTCCTCATCATATATTTTTTATACAATTTAAATACTTAAAGATGACTCCATCAATATTGTATTAAATTGATTTAATTATTATCCACGTTATAAAATTTAAAATTCATTAAAAGTAAAACGTTTTTGCTATTCATAATCTCAACACATTTATAAGATTGTAATCATACAGTTTTCCCAATTGCTCTTTAAAATTGTTTCAAATTTAGTAAAAAAAAAAAACAAATCGGAGCGGAATTCAAGTGTTATCTTTTATCCGTGTTGTTTAGTTGTTGCTAACTTTAAAAAAAACTAAAAGATTTTCTCTCTTTTTCAATTTTATTATTCAATAACTTGAATTTTTTCTATAGCTACAAACACCAGAAATACAAAGAAAACGCCAGTACAGAGTAGGTTTGAACCTTTTCAACAAAAAACCAGAAAAGGGGATTAATTACCTCATTAAAAGGGGCTTCTTGGAAGCAACTCCTAAGGCTGTTGCACGGTTTCTAATATCAAGGAAAGGTCTCAGTAGGCAGAATATTGGAGAATACTTGGGAAATCTTCAAAGTCATTTCATCTCGGCAGTGTTGAAGTGAGTACATCCCTTCTCGCTTAGTTAATTTTAAAATGTATATATCTTTTTTAAAGACTTTGCTCTTATGTCATGCTCAACACCAAGTCATATAAGGT
>NW_013665705.1:545579-549178 GCF_000517525.1 Limulus polyphemus | reverse complement strand
ATACATGTAGAGCAACAAAAAACTTTATACACACTAGTAATATTGTACATATGTTAAAAACTAAATTAATAGCATTGAACATGACACGTATATAATATTATTCTAAAGTATAAAATAAATATAAGAAATTAAGATGATTTTTTGAGTATGAAACATGCCCTATTATCTTGTATCTCTTTATAATTTGTGTCAATGTTTGAAATTAAAAAACAACAACTAAGTTTTGATTCAGTTACAATTTTATCATAAAAATATCGTTAAAGAATTTATTCTGATTGTATAAATTATCATATTTCTTATACAAAGATATTTATAATTTTTATTACAAAATTTTATTATAAAACAAATTCAATTATTGTTTTACAGGAGTTATGTGGAAGAAATTGATCTCGCAGGGATGCAAGTTGATGTCGCTCTTCGGAAATACCAAACCTTTTTCAGGATGCCAGTAAGTTTCGTATTTGTAAATTGTATTGTTTCCGGATGCCAGTAAGTTTCGTATTTGTAAGTTGTCGTGTTTCTGTATGCTAGTAAGTTTCGTATTTGTAAGTTGTCGTGTTTCTGTATGCCAGTAAGTTTCGTATTTGTAAGTTGTCTTGTTTCCGGGTGCCAGTAAGTTTCATATTTGTAAGTTGTCTTGTTTCCGGATGCCAGTAACAGTAAGTTTCGTATTTGTAAGTTGTCTTGTTTCCGGATGCCAGTAACAGTAAGTTTTGTATTTGTAAATTGTCGTGTTTCCGGATGCCAATAAGTTTCGTATTTGTAAGCTGTCGTGTTTTCAGATGCCAGCAAGTTTCATATTTGTAAGTTGTCGTGTTAAATTTACCCCAAAGATAGTACTGAAGTGTGGTGATTCCTCAAATTATCTCACAGCAACGAGACAAATATGCATACAAGTCGCTCGTGTATTCTTTGTAATATCACTTATGTTAAAGAAGAAACGAGTTATGGGTAAAAGTAGCCTAATTTATAAGATAGTCAATGTATATATATAATAAGATACAAGTGTTACAGTCATGTAAATTATGTGACTTATTGCAAACTTAAACTACGACAGGACGGTAACAGTTATATTACGAACTTGTGGTGTGAATATTACACTATTCTTAAAATGTAGCTGTCCTATCACCAGTGAGGATCGTACTACAGTGTAGTGGTTTCCAAACTGTGTGTCGCGGCAAATTGGTAGGGGTGTCGCGAGAATTTCACCAAACAAAGAATAATTAAAAACATAAAAAAAAACTACAAAAAATATTGCAAGTGGCCACAGCGATGTCGCGCAAATCAAGGTAAGTGGGTAAGGGTGTCGTCAGTGAAAAACGTTTGGAAACCAGAGTAAGGATGTTACTATAGTGAGTCTAGCTGATGATGAAAGATTTATAATTTATAATCTCAAGCCTAGAATTAAAGAAAGGAATTCAGCAATGACACTTTTGAAAATGTAAGCTATAAAGAGAACAGTGCTTCTTTTAATGTTTGTTTTAAAACATAGGGTGTTCCAAACGTTTAGAGCAACTTGTGGTCAACATATCTGTAAATTTTAGCATCCGTGTAACATATATTTGTTGTAGGATAGACAGAAAATGTAAATTTTAGCATCTGTGTAACATATATTTGTTGTAGGATAGACAGAAAATGTAAAATTTTAGTCATCTGTGTAACATATATTTGTTGTAGGATAGACAGAAAATGTAAATTTTAGCATCTGTGTAACATATATTTGTTGTAGGATAGACAGAAAATGATTAAAACCCTGAAAAAGTTTTATGTGCGTACAGACGTATCTAAATTCTAAGAGAATGTTGTGTTCCTACAAGTTATTGTGTCATCGGTATGTTATATATTTCCATTAAAAACACAAGGCGATTACTTTAAACATCTTTAAACCAGCTGTTTACAATGCACATTATTGTAGCACTATTGTATAATACGCTCCCCAGTGGACAGAGGCAAGTCTGTGGGCTTATAGCGCTAAAAACCGGATTTCCATACTCGTAATGGACACAACTTCGTGCTCAGCTACAAACAAACAAATGTCATATAATAATTTAAAAAAAAAAAAACAGTTTGAATGTGACAAACCAAACTATTTACATTACTGAAATCAACAGCGATGTTAAATAATGAATGGAAATTGATAAACCAGATATTTTCATTATTTAAATCGACAGCAAAATAACAAATTTTCGTTTACTTCTCTGAACAAAACCATGAGCGAAAGCAAAGAAGAATATGTTATAATATTACAACCACACGACATCCGCTATATCTAGTGCCGACGAGGCCTTTCGCACAGTGCATGCTTGTAAAGGCCTGCTGGGATACGAAATACATATAGTGTTTCGAACTGGTATATTTAAGTGTTTTACACTCACAAAAAAGAAACCTATCATTCTATACGTATTGGAAGAACTTGTGGCATTTCGCCACAATTTAATTCTTCGTATCGTTAGCCGACATTGGGCAGCTGTAGTACATAATTGAATAGAGTTTTTTAAACATATAGTGTTTGTTTGTTTACCTTGGCAGGAATTTCGATTACTTCGACCTTAAACTCAAAAAGAGCCAAATGTAATCGGGGTGTTTAGAGAAATTAATTTCTCTTCACCTCGCTCGTGGTGTAGTATAGCCAGGTTAGCTAATACTTTAAACTATTCTTGATGGGGTAAAAGTTTAGAAACGGTTGCACAGTAGAGAGAAGGGGGGGGGGGCAGCAGGGAAAAAGTACTTCAAGACAACTGGATCGAACTGTTAGGCATGACATGATGAAATTTTCTTTCCGGTTTATTCTATTCTGGGAGAAGCATAACTTTGGGTGGGGATCGATAGATCCAAATACCCTTAATTTTGATGTGGGAGGAAAATGGGAGTTCCCCGCGAAAAACGCACTTTCACTACCCGGACGCCATACAGACATAGTGGTCTAGACGCTACGTGTATATCATCAACTTTCATGAACAACTGTTATGGTGTGAATCAGATTAAGCCATAAATTGTAATTTTTATCAGTTTTATTTAAGCAGATTTATAGAATACGAATTAATAGCACAGTGTTATTTATATATATATATTATTTTAATATTGATTATCTATGTATTTAATTATTATTATTTATTATTATTATATTTGAATTACCTTTACTACCAGTTACAAGAACCAGTGAACAAGTCCGTAATTTAATGGTTGAAAATGGTTTACATTATTATAGACCAATATATAAATAATAAACTATCATATAATGATGATAAACCAAGTAATTTCTTCATTAATTCGTGGTGTGTTTAATTAGTTATTTCCACATGGACGAGCTTTGTTTGTCGCTGACACATAAATGGAATAAAGTGTAAAACTAAGCAAACTTGATACTAATCCAAGATGAACATGATATTTGTTTGTTATGAATTTCGCGCTAAGTTACACGAGGGCTATCTGCGCTAGCCATCACTAATTTAGCAGTGTAAGACTAGAGGGCAGGCAGCTAATCATCACCACCCACCGCCAACTCTTGAGCTACTCTTTTACCAACGAATAGTGGGATTGACCGCCACTTATTCAGCCCCCACGGCTGAAAGGGCGAGCATGTTTGGTGTGACGGGAAT
>NW_013665705.1:534251-545050 GCF_000517525.1 Limulus polyphemus | reverse complement strand
CCGCGACCCACAGATTGCGAGTCTAGCGCCCTAACCACCGGGCCTGAACATGATGAGCATGGTGTTTATCTTTTCTGCTATTGTTATTTCTGTTTCTTCCTTTTCCTGTATAGATTATAGTATTTATCCATCTTTCCATTTTGGATTACTTTGGTGTAGTCAGCTTAATTTTACGTTTTTGTTCCGTTTGTCTGACAAACATCTTCAAATTTCTGAGCTCCATTCACCTCTCGCTACTGTAAGTCTTTTGCTCTTTTTTTTTTTTTTCATGTGTTGACATCCTGTTTTTCCAGAGAAAATTTATTGTTTATATAAAATCTTTCTCTTCTGGTGTTGAAGAGCTAAACTTGCACGACAGCTAATATTTACGCTTGTTTTTAAAGACAGTGTTTGTTATTTGAAGATAAGCGTTTGCTACTTCTTTTCTTCAGGGTGAAGCCCAGAAAATTGAGAGATTAATAGAAGTGTTCAGCCACAGGTATTCAGACTGCAATCGGGATATAGTGACCAAATTTCACAATCCTGACACAGTCTTTGTTCTTGCTTTTGCTATCATTATGTTAAACACAGATCTACATACGCCCAACCTGAAAGCAGATAAAAGGATGAAACTGGACGATTTCATAAAGAACTTAAAAGGTAAGGTTTACCATTTTATCCTTTTACTTTTTGGAGTCATTTTTCGAAGCTAGTTTTACTATTTCTTTAGTTTAAGACATTTTGAGTAATATAATACATTTACTTTGTACCATTTTTAGCTCGTAAATAAACATATAATTTTTATAAGGTTCAGAAAGAAAAAAATTCTCTCATCAATCTAAAATAAAAACTGTTGTCAATCAAACGGCTTTAAAATAAAAATGAATCAGTTTTGTTTGTTTGTTTTTTAATTATGCACAAAGCTACACAAGGGCTATCTGTGCTCTGCCCACCACGGGTATCGAAACCCGGTTTCTAGCGTTGTAAGTCCGCAGACATACCGCTGTGCCACTTTTACATCAGAAAAGGGAAATGTTGATGTAATCTAATCAGTTTTATTGCAACTTATTTTAATTACAGATCTTCTATCAGATCTTGCAATTAAATTAATTCTCTTAAACTGATGACATCTTGTATCACTAATGTGTTCATAAACTGTTGTTCATATCAGAGCTTCTGTTTTTCTATTTTGTTTATGGTATTTATTTCATAAGACCTATTAATATTCAAAAAAAAACATTTCGAAAAATTTGAAAAATAACCATTACTGTTACTTTTGGTGGTTTGAAACTAAACTCTTTCCCACTATTGGGCCTAGTGCTTTTATATCAAAACTACCACATTTTGTTCTTAAATTGTTAAAATTCTTGCATTATTTTAAACTTGTTTAAATCAGTAAACCTCGATTTTTCTTGGATATATCCCACAACAAACACATCAATTAAATTTAGCCACCTCTTGTAGTAGGTGTCATGGTTAACATAAAAAATATAAAATTTGATTTGTGGATTTACGAAAGAATTTTGAGGCGAGAAATTTGGTTCTGGTTAATAAACAAACAATGTTTTACTTTCTGCAAAATAACTCTCAAGCCAGAATCTGAAACACAGGCCTTATAAACAGCTCTGACAATGTTGTTATTGCTCATTGTATGAACTATCCTTAGACAATAAGTAAACAAACTCTCTGTACAGAAACTAGCATTTAAATAAGTTTCAAGAATCCCACTTTTCAAAACTCTCATACTTTACTACTACTTACAAGATAAATGTTTACCTCTAGCCTTGTTATACCTAATAAACAGTGGCAATGACTTGTAAATCACTTGTTCATAACTTGTTGCAGGACTCATTTTGCCCCTTTAAAAAGCTTAAGCCAAAACCCATTTGAACTGTTGAAATGAAATGCTAGTTATGCCCTTAAGAGATGTACAATCCTTAATATGTTTTGTTATTTGAATAAGTTTGTGATTATCAAACAGTCTCTTCTGATCATCATACAATGTTTGTATGTTCAAAGTAAATTTGACCATGTGTATCAGCATGGCTGACCTTATGAATCTGCTTAACTATGACAACTAGTTGCTATATAGGTTGATTAGTCAACAAAAACAATGACCTATAATAATACGTTTATAAAGTGATCTAAAGTTGTACATTCCTGGTTATCTTATTTAGGAATTGATGATGGTCGTGACCTAGAATACTATTTTATTAAAGTGACCAACAGTTATACATTCCTGATAATTATGACTAGAAATTGACGATGGCCATAACTTAGTATAATATTTTAATAAAGCGACCAACAATTATACATGCCCCCTAGTGGCTCAACAGTAAGCTTGAGGGCTCACACCACTAAAGATCAGGTTTTGATACTTATGGTGAGTATAGCACAGATAGTCTATTATGTAGCTTTGTGCTTAACAACACATAAACAATTATACATTCTTGATATTCTTAACTAGAAATCAATTATGGTCATGACCTAGAATAATACTTTATTAAAGTGACCAACAGTTATAAGTTCCTGATAATCTTAACTAGGAATTGATGATGGCCATGACCTAGATAGAGACATGCTATCTGGAATCTATGAAAGAATCAAAGCTAGTGAATTTAAAACTGGATCTGACCATGTGACACAAGTAATGAAGGTTCAACAGACAATTGTTGGCAAGAAACCAGTGAGTAAATTATCTAAATTACTATACAGTAGTGCTTCTAAAGTTCAGAATTCAATATTTGTTTTAACCTTTGTTTTACCTTCAGCCTACAACATTATAATCAATTGTTTTGGTCACCCACTATTATAATATTAAATTAAATGTTAAAAGGAGGAGGAGATTTGATTTTTATTCAGGGGGAAATTGTTTCCATAATTCTTCTTTAAGATGTGTATCTGACTTGAATTTTTCTATTAAAGCTTTGAACCAATAATCAAGTGTTCAGTGCAATTTCAAGAATTAGAATTTGATCTGTAATAAGGAAAGTGAGGGAATTTTCTTATCTCAGCTTGCAAACTGGAATCACTAATCTATAATTTTCAGTAAAAGATTATTAAATTAACTTCTTTAGAACCTAGCACAGCCTCACAGAAGGTTGGTCTGTTATTGTCGTCTTTATGAAGTTTATGACATAACCAAGAAAGAAAGGTCTGGAATCCATCAGCGTGAAGTGTTCCTGTTTAATGATACTCTCCTGGTAAGGATTATAGTACTTGTACAAGGTGAACTGAAGTTATACTTGAATGTAGTAAATAAATTCTAGGTTACAGTAAATAGTAAATAAATTCTAGGTTGCAGTAAATAGTAAATAAGTTCTAGGTTGCAGTAAATAGTAAATAAATTCTAGGTTGCAGTAAATAGTAAATAAATTCTAGGTTGCAGTAAATAGTAAATAAATTCTAGGTTGCAGTAAATAGTAAATACGTTCTAGGTTGCAGTAAATAGTAAATAAATTCTAGGTTGCAGTAAATAGTAAATAAATTCTAGGTTACAGTAAATAGTAAATAAATTCTAGGTTGCAGTAATGATTAATTTTTATGCAAGCAAATTTGTTTCTAAAGTATGTGTATCAATATTTTTTTAAAACCATCCAAGATGCATGTTTTTCTTTATTTAGTTTGTAATGATTTTCTAACCTGCTTTTACTTAATGCTTACTCCTCAATTGTAGTAATGAAACTACATTAATATGGATAAAGCAATGAAATAAATCCATCATTATTTATGCTCATTTGCTTGCATTAATTGTATATTAGCTATAGACACACACACACATACATGCATACATAGATGTAAATATCTGTAGTATAAAGCTGTTGAAATTGTACCAATTTTAATACAGGAAGTATTATCTCGGAAATTTATAATAGTTAACTGTAAGAGGAACAGTACATCATATTATTAATAGTGTTTTGAAAAAAATATTATCTATTTTGTAAATTTTATATTATGCTTCAGCAGTCGTTACAAACAATTTTAACTTATTTTATACAGGTCTCTAAAATCTTTAGTAAGAAGAAAATGAGTATTACTTATACGTTCCGGCAATCTTTTCCACTGTGTGGAGTTAACGTCTTGCTTTTTGAAGCTCCACGTAAGTTTTTTACCAGTATTAATTATCACCTACACACGTATCACAGTTAACATATGCTTTCTATTTATTTATTTTTTCCATTAAGTGTTCTATGTAGGCATACCATGTGTTTCTTATCCCCTTAGTTAATATATAAGCATTTTCATAATTTCTGTGCATATTGAGCAAGTATTGTTAACATAGAAAGTTGGTCAAGGGAGCCACTGAGTTTTTCTTGTCTTAATTACTCAACTATGGTGTCAAATGCACTTTCTCATGGGAGAGATTCCTGGAAGGTAGACCATCCTGTAGAAATAGACAGTAATATTTTCCATTAACAAGTCTGGGGATGTCCCAGGGATACAACATTCCTTGTTTAGAAATGAGAATGAATGTCATGTCATGTAGGTAATGCCCATGCCCTGAGAAGAAAAACATTATGGTTATTAGTATATAATGGTATGCTTTCTCAGTCTGAAACAAGAGAAGATAAGATAATGATTTGCTTTAAATACACTGAGAGTTCTCCATTGAATGTGCCACAAAATGCACTTGACTTTAATTGTGAGTGTATTGAACTAAAACATTGTTATACATTATGTCCAGTCTCTTTGATTCAAACTCGTCGAAAATAAGAAAATCCTGACAAGTCTTCTGTTATCCTGTGGATCCTATTCGAGTACTTTAAGGGAAATCAGTGAACTTGAGAATATCGCTTAAGTATAACTGTAAAAACATTGGTAGAGTAACTACTTGCTTACTGATAGAGACGTTCATGAAGTGAAGATTTCAGCATTATTATGAGTCACATCCATATTTATACAAAATGAAATATAAGAATGAATGCATTGTTTTCTAGCTCTTCCATAAACTTTGTTTAGAATCTGTACTTAATGTAGAATAAATCTAAAATTATTTAAAGGAATAGACGCAAGGCTGAGTAAAATATTTTTTCATTATTTTGGGATTATAGACTGGTCAACAGATAAGCATCAGGTACTTGGGTTGGGGGGGGGGGAGTATTGAAAAAGTTTTTAAATTGTTCAGTCTTTGTAATAGGCTGTGTCTGTAGGTAAAACAGCTTGTTGTATGTTACCTACATATATTTAGAAAATCAATACTCAAATACTTCAATTTCTAATGCAGATGCACATTATTGAGATCTTGAAATTAAAATAATTGATAATGATATCAATCTAAATGTTTTTGATAAAAGAA
This sequence comes from Limulus polyphemus, assembly GCF_000517525.1. Taxonomy (NCBI): domain Eukaryota; kingdom Metazoa; phylum Arthropoda; class Merostomata; order Xiphosura; family Limulidae; genus Limulus; species Limulus polyphemus. The sequence goes on along the minus strand of NW_013665705.1, from coordinate 539,775 downwards.
AATACTTTTCTTTTCCTATAGATGGCTTACCCTCTTTTAATACTAATGTGCCATACTCTTCTGTTATAAGTATTATGACTTTTCAGTTATTCAGATTTTATAAAATCTGTAATAAATTACAATATTTCATTATTAATGTTGAAATATTAATGGAGAAATTAATATTCAATCAATTTAATAAAGTTATTAAAATATTCTGTGGTAAATATAAAAACTTATGAAATAAATATAAAGAAGTAAACATTAAGGAGATTTTACTGATAGTTTCCAATAAGTATTTTTAGTTTTAATAAGGCACTACTTTTATGGGGAGGAACGCCTTATCTCGTATAAAGGCTTGTGTAGAGTCTGAAAATTAGTAGCTACAGTGGACTTTTAATGGGTGGTGGTTGGGAGTTAAACTAGTTAGTTTAGATACTTCGTTTTGATGTTATATTAGTATAATTTGTCTACTGTGCTACTAATTAGTGCTTTACTACTACAATGGGAGCTGGAATGCCAACCTCAGGAGGTAAGTTTACCTTACTTACCCCCAAGTGATAGTACCTTATTTTGTCTTTCTTTCTTTCTTTTTATATTTATTTATTTTACTTTGGAGAGCAGTCACCTTCTCACTACTGTTTACAGGCAGTGAAGAGGGATATAGATGTGGGACGTTGTGGGCTAGAGCACCCACATCTCACCCTCCTCATTTCTACTTTTGATTATTATTTTATTTTATTTTTATTTCTTCATGTGAGTTTGTTTGTTTGTTTGAAGTTATGCATAAAGCTACACAATGGGCTATCTGTGCTCTGCCCACCACGGGTATCGAAACCCGGTTTCTAGCGTTGTAAGTCCGCGGACATACCGCTGTGTCACTGGGGGGCTTCATGTGAGACTAGCGAACGAAGGTTAAGACTGATAGACGGTGTATCCCTACTGCAATGTGAGTCCAACTTCCGCAGTCACCTCCAAAACTCAGGGCACATTTTATATCCCACATTATAGCCTGTGCCCTGGGAATCCTTTTGATTTGTGCAGCGTCTTTGTTTGACTTATGTTTGGGCTTGTTTTTGTTCATTTGGATATATATTACACTGAATTATTTTGTTAAACTTTCGTATTCGTCTAAGCTGAGTTCTCTATGAAAGGAAAACGTTAATTCTACTTATTGTGAAATATGTTGAATATTTTAATAGTATAACTAACTCTGAAATTTGTCCTTTTTTCAACAGATTATTCACATGGGATTAGGCTTACACGTAGAGTTGACAGCAAGGTTTTAATTACTTTCAATGCAAGAAACATGCACGACCGAACTAAATTTGTAGATGATTTGAAAGAATCCATTCTAGAGGTGAGGTATTTCAAAATTGTATTGTTACTTTTGTAAATACTTGGTAAAGAAAATGTAATTTTCTCAAGTAAAGGTTGTGATGAAAAAAAAATCGTATTTTCTCAGATCTGTGAAGTTTTTAAAGATTCTACTACATATTGAACTTCTGTTTGTAAACTCTTTCCTTAAGATAAAATCCACATAACGTTCTTAACTAGCTCTCTCTCATTTCCATGTTCTTAACTTGCTTAATTCTTGCACGAGCTTTGCATTGTTCCACATTCTGGGGAGATTTTCTTCAGGAAAGAGTTATTGTAAAAATATATTTTTTTCACTCTCCACTTAATATTTTATCGTAGTTTTATTAAGTCATAGATTGTACACATTTATGTTAAATATTACAGGAAGGATTAGTTTCGTAACCTATTCAGAAGGTTATAGGATATATTTGAATTTTATTTAATGATCTATACACAAGTTTCATTGTGGCAAACATCACAAATGATGTCGCATTTTTTATTTATTTTTTCTAATATCGAATTCTGTATTCTTTGATAATTTGATTTATATTTTGCTCTTTAGCTGCAACATTTAAGAGTGTTTTGTAGAAAATATATTTTTTGTTTTCTTTCCTAGATGGATGAAATGGAGAACCTTCGGATAGAAGCAGAACTAGAAAAACAGAAATCTCTGAGAACGAGAGTTACAGAGAACAGAGACTCTGGTGTCGTAGATATAGAGGTTCTTCCCTCCACTAGTCAAGAAAGAAACAGACTCCACCCCGATGGACAGTCTTCCAACATAAAACGTTCTTCCCTGTCTAACTCTCTCCTTGACCTTCATGATCCTCGTAAGTTTGAGTTGCTAAATTCTCGGATAATGGATGAGGATAAATGTGTTGTTGGTTTTTGTTCTCATTCTAAATACAGTTAGGTATGTTATTATCTTCTGATTACTGACGTTAATTACATATCCTACACTCTAACAACTGATATAATAGGAATGAGTGCAAAACTGACAAATATTATTCATTTGAGGTAAGCTGGGAAATATCTATTTGAAGAATCCACCTGAAGATACTGACCAATACAGAAGTAATCATCAGTATAATATGTTTTTCATTTATTTCATAGGTTTTTGCTTGTACGTTATAACTAGTTAACTTTTAGTTCTCCCATCTAATGGTTGGTAACGTTTTATCCTCTTATAACTAAGGCTGGTATATTTAACACACTGATAACTTGTTAACTTTTCTTTCACCTCTTCAATGATTGGTAACGTTTTATCTTCTTATAGCTAAGGCTGGTATGTTTAACACTGATAACTAGCTAACTTTTATTTTACCCCTCTAATGGTTGGTCACGTTTTATCTTCTTATAGCTAAGGCTGGTATGTTTAACACTGATAACTAGCTAACTTTTATTTTACACCGTTAATGGTTGGTAACGTTTTATCTTTTTATAGCCAATGCTGGTATATTTAACACTGATAACTAGCTAACTTTTATTTTACCCCTCTAATGGTTGGTCACGTTTTATCTTCTTATAGCTAAGGCTGGTATGTTTAACACTGATAACTAGTTAACTTTTATTTTACACCGTTAATGGTTGGTAACGTTTTATCTTTTTATAGCCAATGCTTGAACGTTTTAATCAACCTGAATTGTAGAAGAGTGTAAAAAGTGATTAGTAGTGCGGTGAATGATTAAGTTCTAATACATCAGTTATATACTTTACCAGTAAAAATGAATCAAGTTACGTAGAAAATAAGTTTGGGGAAAAACAGAAACATTTTAAATGTGAGACTATAACAGAATCAGTGAATATACAACCATGAAAATGAAAACTAAAGAATATTCCTTATTATTAAATTTTAGCTTTAATGTCACATTAAGTGAATTATCAGATCAATGTAGACATGCCTTAGTGCCATGCTAAGTGAATTAACACCTCAAGTAAAATTAACAGTTACTCCACTTTCACAGGCCTATTTTCTAAGTGACACCTACCTAACGATCAGTGAGCCCAGAATAATGTGGGAGTGGCACTTCAGGACAGTTTCTGGGAGTCCCTAAGCATTGTGACTGTCTTTATTAGTGTTAATTGTAAGGTTCTAGCTGAAACGTTTCAATACATTTAGTTGTCTTATAACAGCAATAAAAGAAATATTTAACAAGTAAAACTTCGCATTCAAGTTGTATTATCATGGATTAACAAGTAAATATTAGTCTCCAAGTTGTATTATCGTTGATTAACAAGTAAATATTAGTCTCCAAGTTGTATTATCGTTGATTGACAAGTAAATATTAGTCTCCAAGTTATATTATCGTTGATTAACAAGTAAATATTAGTCACCAAGTTGTATTATCATTGATTAACATATAAATATTAGCCTCCAAGTTGTATTATCGTTGATTAACAAGTAAATATTAGTCTCCAAGTTGTACTATCATGGATTAACAAGTAAATATTAGTCTCCAAGTTGTATTATCGTTGATTAACAAGTAAATATTAGTCTCCAAGTTGTACTATCATGGATTAACAAGTAAATATTAGTCTCCAAGTTGTATTATCGTTGATTAACAAGTAAATATTAGTCTCCAAGTTTATTATCGTTGATTAACAAGTAAATATTAGTCTCCAAGTTGTATTATCGTTGATTAACAAGTAAATATTAGTCTCCAAGTTGTATTATCGTTGATTAACAAGTAAATATTAGTCTCTAAGTTGTATTATCAAATGACAGTATGATAGAGAACATATCTGATACTTTTTATGTATATAAAATTATCGTACTTTTATAATGTTTGCACAATATTAAACAAAATAAGAAACTCCAGTTCTCTGAAGTAGTCATGTCTAGTGTAAAAAAAATCATTTCTATTTTAAATGGCCCAACTACTAACGTTTAACATATCTGATTGGATCTAAAAGCTGTTTTACTATCCTACTGTTTGAATTGGACTAGGAAGAGTTTAGGCTACTAACAGTTTTAAGTAACTATTATTTGAATGATGTCTTAAGTATTTACTTGAGTGAAGGATAAGTAATTTTATTCATATACTAATGAGCCTTTTTTGTTTATTGATTCACGTTCAGAAATGAACAAGCCTGTTCGAAGAGGTAGTGCAGGCTCTTTAGATAGCGGAATGGTGAGTTTGTTTCTTTTACCAAAACAATTGGGCGAGTAAGGGCTTTTGGGTTTTTTTCATATTTATTTTTACATGCTATTTACAAAGTTCACGGGTTCTTCATATCACTTGATCTCCTAGGTAGAAAGCAGTTAGAGCCAACTACATAACTGCTAATGTAGTAAACCTTTGCTTCATAGGTAGAAATCAGTTAAGCCAACTACATAAATACTAATGTGATAACCTTTTGCATCGTGGTAAGAAGGCAGTTTAAGCCTACTTCATAACTGCTAATGTAGTAAACCTTTGCTTCATAGGTAGAAGTCAGTTAAGCCTACTTCATAACTGCTAACGTCTTCGCTTCTTAGGAATCTAGCTATTCCAAAACTATGCATACCACATATCCACAAATGATTTACAAGTCTATAACTTTCACTAGTATCATTGTTCACCGTTAATGTGTTTGTAATGATTCAGTGCATATTTCTTAGAAAAAAATCAAAGTAGTCTCTTCAAAACTAACATTTTCAGATGCCCTTCTAAATCTTCAGATGTAATTTTAAATTATTACAATCGACCTCCATGAATAAGAACATGAAAACCATTTCGTCATCATAGGATGATGAATTATCCAAATATACTAGTGACTAAATTTTGACTTTTACTCGACCAATCAACATATGCGCAAGTGGGGGATAACCCTTACCAGGTGAATAACATAATTTTCAAACAAACACTGTTTGAACAGTTCAAATGAAAATCATCAGATTTACTTCTCTTTTTGTTCAAGTTCCGTGTATGACTAATTTTTTTATTTTTGGTATTTTGAATGGATCCTGGGTTTTCTCGACTAATGCAAAGTTCGCGTAAACAAAACAAAAATATTCAATTCAAGTCCTCAAAAAATGTGACTATGCAACAACTAAAACACTATTCAGTTCAAGATCTCGAAAAATGATTATGCAACAACAGAAACACTATTCAATTCAAGATCTCGAAAAGTGATTATGCAACAACTAAAACACTATTCAATTCAAGATCTCGAAAAGTGATTATACAACAACTAAAACTATTCA
>NW_013665705.1:529150-534038 GCF_000517525.1 Limulus polyphemus | reverse complement strand
CTAAAACACTATTAAATTCAAGTCCTCGAAAAATGTGACTATGCAACAACTAAAACACTATTCAATTCAAGATCTCGAAAATTGATTATGCAACAGTTAAAAAAGTTGAAATAAAACACAAAACGGTATGAGCAATTTTTTGTTTAATTCTGTAAAATAGTTGTTGAAGATGTATTATACATACGCATATATGTATGTATGTAAATGGAATAAACTGTTGTCATAGTAACGCATGTATTTAATATATTTCACTTTATTAATTTCAAATTAGGGAAGAATCAGTACTATAATGCTCGTTAACCAAAAAAGTAAAATATTTAGCATAATTATTTTACTAAAAAATATATAACAAATAAATAAACGTCAATTTAGAAAAAATTAACATTTAGAAAAACTAGAACATATGAAAACCAAAAAGTTTAAAGTATGTTATATTTGTATTTCCTTCATTTGCTGCCCCCCGGTGGCTCAACGGTAAGCCTCAAGGCTTATATCGCGAACATTTAGATTTCGATACCCGTGGTGGGTACAGCACGGATAGCCAAGTTTTGAACAGTAACAGGTAAAACTCGTGTAAGTTTAATGTTTTATTGATCAAACAACAATAGAAAAAATGAATTCGATTAACCCTGTTTTTTTTGTGTTGTTGTTTTCTCAGTAAGGAGGTCTTTATAAAATTAGTTATAACTTTCTGTGGCTGAGTTCTAGACGAGTATAATCTTTTCCAACACTGAATAATATTTTGCATTAAATTAACACTAGTATGCTTCGGTGTTTGAGGACTTTGTGTTTCTTTTATTAGCAGTCCATCAGTTCTGAATTTGTTGTGTTGGCCGTATAACATAACACAATTTGTGACATATGTATATATAATTTCAAAAAATATTTCATCATAAGGAAGAACAGCGTGAATTTTATGCACCATATCCAAACCTTAGATGAAAAAATAATTAATACCCCCAACGCAATACATCCGCCAGTACCTCAATAAACCAAGGTGCATTGCCTCACTACCCATCTTATGGTGTGTGACAGGTGATACATGTCTGCTTTCTAGCTGCGTTGTTTCTTTTTTTCTCGTGTTCTACGTAATATTACAGTTAACACACACACACGCAGTTTTTGCTTTACTTTTCCATTAAATGAAGTATTTTAAGATTGCACCAAGATCATTTTATATTAATTTAAACGTATAAGTTTAAACATGACTACAGCCACTTCGTGGCTTAGTGGCTTCGCGCTTTCGACTCGTAATCAGATGGTTGCGAGTTCGATGCTGTCCTCGTCATGCTGTTGTTCTCTTGAGGAATGGGTCACCATTTTCACCCGCTTGAGTCATTGGAACCGGAGTTCGAAAGTCACGGAAATGATTTAGCTAACAACCACCTTTTAATTACAGGGAAATGTTAATTCAGTAACAGATTTATTTGTTCATAGACTCAGTAGGAATATATCATTAATGGCACAGAGAGGTTATTCAGATAGTGTTATTTCTTCAGATTTTTCGGTAGTGGGATGTGGTACTGCGCGTATTGGAACTGGAACGTTTGAGGTCGTCAGAGAAACATCGTTTTTACGTCTTTGATTTTTTCTTAGGAGATTTATTGACATGTGACTGTGGAAGGCTTAAAACAGGAGGAACACTTTTTTTTAAAAAAATTTACAAACAGTTTTTTATTTGTTGAGTTACTTCACTCAGTAGTTCCTTATCGTTGTTGTTTGACACCAGTGTGTTTCAGGTTATCTGTTATCGAGCTCCTGAAGCACACCAGTATTTCGGGTTATCAAGCCCCTGAAGCACATTTCCTTCTTAGATACGGATATACTCAATTTGTGTCCACAAATTTTGTCCATGCCAGGATTGCACATATTTTTAAAATTTACAAGTTTATCAGCATCTTCATTCACAACTGATTCATTGTTTATAATATTTGTTGAAGCCAGCTTGAGTGTACCTACAAATTATTGGACTTAACCTTATACTTAACACATTCATATGTGTTACAGTGAATATCCGCCCTACAGGCAGAACATTACAAACGATAGACTTTTGAAACACAGGAAACGAATTGCTTCTACAACTTGATATTCCATCGATGATGAACACCATTCAGATTTGGCTCAACATAATGTCCCATCATGTTCTTGTTCACCCATGTTCGTACTGAAACGTAACCATACGGAACGTTAGCCCTTGCCAGTTTCAAGCTTGTGCGTTAATAAGAATATCCGTGCGGCTTTAATCTTTCTATTCAGTAACACAGGCCTGCGAATTTAAACTTCATAAAAGTTGTTTTGGTTTTAATAACGGATTTTTCATAATTCAGCAACGCAGACTTCGAAAATAATATTCATTTTTTTCTATCATGTAAGGATTTTTTACAAATCGGGAAGAAAAAGAAACTCTTACTTAGATCAAACTTACCACAAATATAACAGAATATGTTTGGGTCATTTACATAACCTCTTGTTGCCATAGTGACGAATAAATAATAATGAAAAGAAAAAAATAATGTCAAAGTGCACGTACAAACAAATACTATCCAGAAATGACACGTCATGTGGCCTGTTAACCGTTTATATACTAGCGGTGTGTTTCTTGTGGGTCCTGGAACAATCGATAATACTCTCACGTTGCGATTGGTGTAGAAAAATCTATAGCCATTGGTTGTCAACATTTTAAGCATAACAAAATGTGACCCTATTTGAATGAAAATGATTCACTTATGTAAAAGTGCATATGATGTTTTGTGAAAAATCTGTACGTGATGGAGAAAAATTGATATCATTTTCGGATTCGGCGTACAGGAATTACTGTAGAACATGTAAAAATTTCAAGACAATAAAACCATCGCAGGCCTGTGTTATTAATGCTTAAACATGAAAAGAAAAGCTTCAACATACGTGTTTATGTTGACTCCTTTCGGTAAGTAACAATAGGTCGATTTAGACATTATAGTTACCAAGAAAATATAATTTAAACTACTCCAAATTCCTGGAAACAATCAGCTTACTTAAAAATGCTACCGATGCTGACATTGACATAATGGTCTTTAGAGTAAGATGTTCTTTCAGTTTTGATGTGTTCCTCTGGAGTGTACGTTTTTACACCCTGATTACATGACAAATTATGTTTTGGAGAAGAAAAAATAGATCTAGGCAATGAACTGGGTGTTATTTTTTATCTTCAGAGAAAATATTAACATGATCGATTGAAGAAGATATGACCCATCCAACTCCACCCCCATTCGCAACATCTACTACAGCTGTTAACTGAAAATCGTAGTCATTTGTGAAGAAGATATGACCCAACCAACTCCACCCCCCATTCGCAACATCTACTACAACTGTTAACTGAAAATCGTTGTCATTTGTGAAAAAGATATGACCCAACCAACTCCACCCCCATTCGCAACATCTACTACAGCCGTTAACTGAAAATCGTAGTCATTTGTGAAGAACATATGACCCAACCAACTCGGCTCCATTCGCAACATCTACTACAACTGTTAACTGAAAATCGTAGTCATCTGTGAAGAAGATATGACCCAACCAACTCGGCTCCATTCGCAACATCTACTACAACTGTTAACTGAAAATCGTAGTCATTTGTGAAGAAGATATGACCCAACTAACTCCACCTCCATTCGCAACATCTACTACAACTATTAACTGAAAATCGTAGTCATTCGTTCCATTCCATAGTTGAGCCTTTACGTATAACAATATTTCGAAGTAATTCAAGTGTGTGGCATTTCCATTCATTTTGATATACAAGAATAAAATGATTGTCATTTAACATAATAACACTGTTTTTCAAGTGCTATTGTATTGTTATGCCCTTAGCTTTTATGGCACATAATTAGTAAATTTTCATCTTTTTTGGAGGACAATATCTGAGTTATACAAATATTCTTAATGTCGTTTATTGTAGATGTCCCCCAAATAACCACTGATATTTGACATATCTTTCATGGTGACTAGCTGGGATTTTCTGGCTGATATAGATACTATGATATCATTTAAAATGCGTTCTTTGTTAATATCTGCTGCCATTTTCTGTGCTAGGGATTTTGGTGGTTTGTTTCCTGTGGTACTGGCAGATGGCAAAGTTCAAGCTTACGTGTGTGTGACTTTTATAACTTGTCATTCATTCTCACTAAACATGAAAGTCCGGCATGGCCAGGTGGTTAGGGCACTCGACTCGCAATCTGCAGCTACGAATCGCCGTCACACCAAAACATGCTCACCCGGTCTCCGGACTAGGACGCTAGTCCTACTCCCGGATACTCACACCTCGAAATTCTTTTGGAGGTGTGAGAAACACCATACGAAACTACGACTAAACATGAAAGTCGTACATATTTAATTTCATATAATCCCAGGTTTTGCCGTTACGTAAACACCCGTTCTGTCAGTCACGCGTTTGCCACTGCGATTACACTAGTAATATTTTGTAAGAATGTGCAATAAATAAGTTTCACCTACATACTGATTGTACCATTCCATAAGATATAAAACTAATATCATTATGATTAATAGACTTCGCTATGTTATTTTGTTTTGTTCCTTATTAAGAATTACTGCCGTAGTGTAATCATAAGATCACATATTTGCAAGGAGTATTATATCAAAATTTACATATACCACTTTTAAGTACAGTAATTTTAAATATAATTTAATGACTCGAATTAATTAAATAATTGGGATGAGCTATTGTACAACAAAGACGAACAAAAAATTATATATATATATATATATATGTAATAGGCTTTAGGTCAAATAAAAAATAACAATCTACCCGAAAAACAACATAGGAATGGATAAGTCAATAAAAACCTTAAACTGTGTTAAACTGTTGATAGTTTGAATGTTTGATCACGCTCAC
>NW_013665705.1:518389-528203 GCF_000517525.1 Limulus polyphemus | reverse complement strand
GACCGTCACTTATAACGCCCCCACGGCTGAAAGGGCGAGCATGTTTGGTGTGACGGGGATTCAAAATACGGTAGTCAAAATACTTCATGATCATACGTTTGGTTAATGTCCTAATAATACTTAAATCTCAAATACTGAGCAAACATTTTGAAACTACTTAAACCGTGAAATACTTCACCTGAAAGGTATATATATATATATAATTATTTTTTAAAAAGTTTGTACTTGTATCCTAAAAGTAATAAAAAACAACAATTTTCCACACAAAAAAAGGTATAAAATAGAGATATTTTGTGGTTTGAAACCTGCTGTACTGCTGTGAAAAGTAAAACAAAGTTATTTAAGTTTTTTATTGAAAATTATAAATATTTAATTTTCTTTTTTAATTTGTATTTTGTTGAAATTATGTTCTTATGCAAACATATTAATAATTAGTTCATTTTCCAAATATTTACTGTACTGTAGTATTGCGTTTATTACAAAAACAACAACAAAAAAAAACCTAACCACCTTTTGTTTTCTTCAGTCGGTATCCTTTCAGTCGTCAGCAACGAGCACCGAAAGTCAGGATTCCTCGTCTCAAGCAGTGTCTTGCAGCGGGACCTGTGAGATTAGGAACGTTTTAGAAACTACTGTCACACAAGCAACACAGAGTGGAAAGTCTACCAATCAGCAGAGCTTTCTTGGTGGATTGTTCGGGAAGAAGAGTAAGACACATAGCAAGGCAAACATAGTGAAAATTTCCGAGATTACTGATGTTTAAAAGGTGTTTATATCGTACGAAATGAACGAAGGAGCATCAAACCTAATTGTTACTGAAACTGAGTTGGCAGTGGTGGCTCCAAGCGTAAGCTAGAGAACTGCATACTCGGGGCCTCGCGCTATTCCAAACAACTAGTATTTATTTTGTTTTGACTATTATTTATAACAACAGACACCTAATTGGAGCTTTTATTTTTAAATTGTGTTTTGGGAACTAGTCCCCCGTAATCCCCCCCGCTGGCACACAGCTTTATTAGTGGACTTTGTGAAGTGATAACCCTGTTGTTAACTCCGGCACTGTATGCCCTTCAGTGGCACAGCGGCACGTCTGCGGACTTACAACGCTAGAAACCGGGTTTCGATACCCATAGTGGGCAGAGCACAGATAGCCCATTGTGTAGCTTTGTACTTAACTTCAAACAAACAAACAAACCGGAACTGTTAGCTTGTACTATAGTCAAATGTATCCCATCATCCAAAGCGGAAGGCAAGAGTAAAACATGAACAGATCTTCAAATGAAAACAAAAATGTAAAAAAGAACAACCTTAACAATTCTTTCCTGAATATTTTTAAACCAACAGAAACTAGTAGCTATTGAGAACAGAAATTCACAAAGAAACATTCTACTTACAGAGTGTAATTCATATAAAGGTCGGGAACATTCTACTTACAGAGTGTAATTCATATAAAGGTCGGGAACATTCTACTTACAGAGTGTAATTCATATAAAGGTCAGGTGTGTTATATGAAGAAGATTTTGAAGCTTCACCATATTGTGTAAAATTACAATCCATACATACCAACACATCCGGTAGTACTTCACCTTACGCACGTGCATATATAAAATGGCTGGCTGTTAAGTACAGTGTACACTTTTCTTGAGCTTTCCATAATATATCTAATAATGTATGAGAATGACGTTTTTACAGCACCGGGGTCGCGGGTTCGAATCCCCGTCACCGAACATCCTCGCCCTTTCAGTCGTGGGAGCGTTATATAGTGATGGTCGATCTCATTATTCATTGGTAAAAGAAAATCCCAAGAGTTGCCGATGGGTGTTGTTGACTAACTGTCTTCCCTCTAGTCCAGGGGTCCCCAAACTACAGGCCGCATCCGGCCCGTCAATAGTTTATTAAAGTAATAATATAATATTTTAATATTATAAAAACAAAAATAAAACATAATTGAGCAAAAGCCAATCTGATCATGTATGCATCCCTACTTAATTTTACCACGACCCCTCCGGCCCGCGAAGCCTATACCTCCCGGCCCTTGTCCCAAAAGGGTTGGTGACCCCTGCTCTACTCTATCACTGCTAAATTAAGGACAGCTAGCGCAGATAGCCTTCGCGTGGCTTTGCGCGAAATTCAAACGAAATTTACAGCTCCCGTTACAACAGTTCGATCACACAGAAATCCATAGGCCTAACATTTGTCGACCGTATGTCTTCAAATAGAATAGTATGAATACTTGTTTCATTCTCCAGCTACTTGAGGTACGCGATGGTTTAACTGGACCTTTGTCGTTTTTCCAATCAGAAATCCTTCTTGATTATGTTGTGTATTTTTTCCTGGGGCATGTGGAAGGCTTTTGCCTCTGACTTTTCTGTTCGTGGACTCTCATCTAATACAAGACGCTGCACTTTGCTTACCATAGCTGCAATATAATATGTTTCGGGGCTTTTTTTGGATAGTCCTGGTACCCAAAGTTGATCCATATTATTTCATTTTCCAATGCCATTATTAAATGGTATGTTCATCTTTGAAATTCTAAAGCCCTGACCTGATAACCCTGAACTTAGTGTATCATTATATATTTTTTTCGTCGAAAAAGCGATCAATTTTCAGTGGCATCAAACTACCATGCATCGCCAAACAGTGTTAAATGTAGTTCTAATACATCCGTTTTACCGCGACTTTATATCGGCTGTGGTTGTCACGTAACATTTTAATATAACACGTTCAACCCTGTATTCGTGTAATATGAAGTCAAACTTCAGTGTTTGTTTTTGTAGCAGTTAAAAGGTTTCGAACTATGACTTACCGGCATCAACAAGCGGGTTAATCCCTTAGTTTTGTTGGTACAGGATTTGCATGGCCTAGAAGATTTAAAATTGGGATTACTAAAGAAAACCTGGCGCCCATCGTTTGGCGGTTATAACCCCCTGAAATAAGGCCCGAAGATTGTCTCTGTTTGTGAGAGTGTGATATTATAGTAATTAATTCTAAGAAACCATGAGTGCAACCTAACGATATGTTCTGATGTGTCAACCACACTACATCCCCCCATATCCAGTGCCTACGAGGCCTTTTGCCCAATACCGGGCCTCGTCAGGCCGGCTGTGATACGACAGACATAATAGTGGTATACATATGTCATCCGTTTTTACAAGTGTTAAGGTGTGAACCAGATTAAGCAAGTGATTTGTAATTATTATCAGTTTTATAGTTTTGAAAACTGCCTTACTAGCAGGTGCTAGTGCGTTAACTCTTAGCTCAGCTGGTAGAGCACTCGCTTGCACTTGCCTTACTAGCAGGTGCTAGTACGTTAACTCTTAGCTCAGCTGGTAGAGCACTCGCTTGCACTGTAAGCGGTTCCGAGTTCAAATCCTTTTTGCGAGAGACAAAAATTGAATTTGTACTCTGTGAAAGTTTAACAAACAAGGAACGGCAGCAAAGATTTTTACAAAACGTGCGATTTAACGGCTCCGCAAGATAATTTATACAGACAAAAATACGCACGTTTCGGCAAATAGGATTAGTTGTCGGATTTTTGTGTAAATGATATAGTCTTAGTGTTTGTAATTTCCAAGATGAGTTTATATCAACAGAACACACTACTGTTCTATAGTTGCGGTGTTTTACGTGTGTTAACAGTCTAGGAAAATAGAAATTATTCGTATGTGTAAGTGTATGTAATCAAATTAAATATATTAAGTATTCATTGTATGAAATATGCAATTATTACATGGTAACCCGGTTAACTAATTAGAAGCGTTGAATATTGCAAATGCTGTATTAGGAAATTAGTGAAATTCGAATACAGCATGTAGGCTTACTGTTCACATCGTACTCGTTGCTTCGATTTTTCAAAGTCTATAGCAATGGCGGATACAAAGGGAGGGTTGAGATATTACCCACCACTTCCCGATGGACTACCAAACAAAAGGCACCCTTAACCCTAATAACGCGAATTATTTCCAAGGTTTCATCACCCTTACCAAAAATCCTAGATACGCTCGTGTTATTATCCTCCATGATGATTTATAGTGACTTTTATGTATAATTAAATATGAGTAATGATATAGCTTCTGTGTTACATTTAAGTTGATAGTTGAACAACGTAGTTAATGGTGTGTAACTCATTTTATTACCCTGTGTATTGTGCAATGAAAGTTATGTACGTGCTGGTACCAATATGTATTGTTAGGCACTTGACTGTCGCTTTTCACTTACCATGTTTGCTAGAATGAGAAACATAATAACATACTCATATAAGTCGTGTTTATTTAGGTTTACTTCATAACCACGAGGTGGCGTGTAAGTATCGATATGTATGTATTGTTAGGAAAGTCACCGTCGCTTTTCAGTTCAATAAGAAACATATTAACATTTTCACAAAGGTCGTATTTAAGTTTAGCTAGTTATCACGAGATGGCGTAGTAGACATAACCAGAAAGCGTGTTCTTGTACTGTTTTTTTTTTTTTTCTTATGAAGTATTCTTAAGTTACCGACTTGTTTTCATACTGTTCACTACTGGTAGAGTTCATATACTACATTTTATGATACTGAGTAATTTTATGTAAATAAATGGCCGAACAAAATTGGGTGAAATCAGTCGTTTTTTTAACTAAAATACCTAGGTAAACCCAGCAGTAATTAGCAGGATATTACAATATTGATGGTATTTTTTGTGTTATTCGAATTGGAGTACAAATGATTTATAAAAATGTGTTCTGAAAACTGATGGTGTCTGAATATGAGTCTTTTAGATAAGTCTAGCGATAACTAAAAAAATGAAAAAACACGATTATAACAAAATAATTTTGATGGGAAGATATAGGATTATCGTTGTTTTTAACGTCGTAGAGACTAACATTACAATAGCGAACTTGGGTTACTGACTAACTAATCTGTAGAGGGGTGGGAGCTACCATTAAAGTAATCAAACGCATTCCTAGTTTCGTTGTTTTAGCGCGTGAAATAGAATCTTGCTCTTAGAAGATTTAAAGCTTACCCATAAGGCCCGAAAAGCTCGTAATTAGGTGCTGTTATTCATTTATATGAAACATCGTTTCATATTCTTATCACCACGAGGAGAGCACGTTTTAAAGGAAATGTGTTCTAGAATAATTCCATTCTCTTCCCCCTTCCCCAATATTTTCTGGGGTGATCCAAATGATGATGACAAAAACCTTGTCGAAACGTTGTACATTTGCTGTTGTGTTAAACTTACATCAAATTTTTTCTTCATTACCCATTCAAGCCGTCTCCAACCATTATAAATGTATGGTAATGTTTTAAAAATTCTAATGAGTTGAGGTTTGTTTTTCGATGTGATTGTAAAATACTGAAATGTTAATTATATAGATGGACTTCCTTTCTGTAAAGAAGAATAAAAAATAAAAAAGAAGCGAACTTGTCTTTTTTTTCCAGATTTATTGAGTGTATACAATACTAGTAATCCCTCCTTGTTCTATAATACTCATTTGTATACCGAATCATAAATAATATACAGATTCGAAATAACTCCATTAATTTGTTTCGCCCTCTATTGACAAATAAAAAAAATGTAGAATTAACCAGATGTAGGGCGTATTAGGATCCAAACATCTTTATTATAAATTAGCTGATAACAGAATTATTATAATATCACAACAGAAAGAAGAACGTTTTTCTTTTTTTTACATTAATATTAAACTGATTTAACAAGCATGGATTATTGGAGATGGTCATTTCCCAGACGTATATCTGGTTCACAACGTGGACCATTTTATTGCATGTATGTTAAAGTGGTTAAATATTTTGCAAAATAATTCTAAAAAAAAAATGTGCTTTTAACATAGAAGAACCCTAAAATATTCTTTACTTGAAAAAAAAATACACACGTTTGCTATTTTAATATCTGTAATAATAACAGTTTGTAAAGTTTAATTATCCTGCCTTTATTGCACTTGCTATGCGGTATTGAATAGAGAATTTTTCTATATTTGTCACAAAAAGACAAACTTCGTATATTTTTTCCGTGTCGTTACGAGTTTTAAACTGCCGAGTTATAGGTATATCCCTCCCGTTCTAACGGACTGATTTGCTAGTTTTAGCAGTATGATTTGAATAATTTTTGGTCTTGAAGTGACACGAGTATTGCAAAACTTTCTCTGTATCTATAGTTCACTTATCAGGCAAGTTGCTAATATGTGTATATATATTTAACTGGAGCCTAATCCTTTAAATTGAGTGGATAAAGACGATTTTTATTTGTAATCTGTAAAAATTAATTAATCCTGAAAGCTTATAACGCTAAAAATTGAGGTTGGATACTCGCGGTAGCCACAACACAAGCCCATTGTGTCGTTTTATGCTTAAACAAAAACATTATTATAAACATGCTTATGTCGTCCCGTTTTAACAGTGTATGATATTTAATTAATTATATTTATTTAAATAATAAGCAAAAATTATAAGTAACGTTTTCACTTTCTCGTCATATTTTATAATTAGAAGTATAATACATTAATCACTCACCAGAGGATCCACAGTAATTGAAATACTGAAATCAATTTAGTCGAAAATTCATCTTGAATGTAGTCAGCTTTTTAAGTATGAGTTTGGGTGGATTGTGCAGTAAAGGTGATAAAACGTTAGTTTACCTCAAGTCAGGACATTTATACTATCTTCACCAGCTTTTTCGCGAGAAACACCTAAAACGTACTATAAGACTTCATAATCTCCTTATTACGTACTTGAGGCATTATAGTTCAAGGTAGTTAGTTAAACGTTGTATATTATTAAACATTTTATGAACTAGCATCCTCTAATGATTGACCTTAGCAGCCCTAACAAATGCACACTTTTTTCGCGGTCATAGTTTTATGTCAGCAGCTTTTTGTTTATCTAAAATTTAGATGAAACCTATTTGATGAGGTTGGTTAATAACAGCCTGTCTAAGTGTGAAACAAGAAATGAACCACTTGAAACTACGAGTACATATTACAAAGCTATGGCCTGGATTCTGTCAGGCATGAATTCTTAGAATTAGTCAAATAATTAGTATGTCATTCGACAAAGCGTAATTCTTAGGACAAACAGTGGCAGAGTGTAGGAAAAGCGCTACAACACAAGATCAAATCATGTGACAGGACTTCCTGTAACTAGAACTGGATATACAGGTAATACCTACTTTTTGTTGCTAACAATTAATGAAATGTTATGTAGGGCATCTTCGCAGTTAATAACATGAAATTATGCCTTAGGTCAGACAAATAAGAAACAAAGATTTACACCAGAGTACAGATAGAATTCGGAAACTAATTAAACACTAGTGTCAGATACGAGCTTGAAAGTCGGGAACTGACCAATCACTAGTTTCAGAAACGAGTTTGGAAATCAGGGACTAATCAATCACTAATTTCAGACACGAGTTCGGAAGTCAAAAACTGACCAATCACTAGTTTTAGATGAGAGCCTGGAAATCAGGGACTAATCAATCATTAATTTCAGACACGAATTTGGAAGTCAAAACCGACTAATCACTAGTTTCAGACACGGGTTTGGAAATCAGGGACTAATGAATCACTAGTTTTAGACGCGAGCTTGGAAGTCAAAAACCGACCAATCACTAGTTTCAGACACGGGTTTGGAAATCGGGGACTAATCAATCACTAGTTTCAGATACAAGTTTAGAAATCAGGGCCTGACCAATCACTAGTTTTAGACACGAACTTGGAAGTCATGGACCGACCAATCACTAGTTTCGAACACGAGTTTGCAGTTTAAATTTCCTTACGAAAGTGTATCGTTCTGGGACGTGAGAGTAAGAGAACCCAATAGTTCGCATGAAGCTAAAACAAATTATCAAATGATTTAGTGTTTTTATTTAGTTACATTAATTGGTAACCAAACTTTGATTTGTTTTACATGAAACATTTTAATGAAGAACAAGTTATAATACTTTGCTACTGAATAGGTGGCGCTGAATATATAATGAAGACATTGATATGCTACAAATAAGTGATCTCTCTAACATGAATCACCAACTTTTTCCAAAAGCCATCATGCTTGTTGATTTCTGTTACTCATTGTAACAATTTGTTCATAATTGTGTAAACAGAACACCAAGAAGTATAATGCACATCTATCTATTAAATTCACACGGTTACACATGTTCCATTAACGTATTCATTTCGACTCATTCGTTTAATAAGATGATATTCTTAATGTCCAATATTGAGAGTTGTAGACAGGTGGTCATCAGGGTTGGATCATGTGTTCAGGATGAAATCCTGAAATGCCAAATATTCAGAGTTCTAAGAATCTGGTTAAGAGATATTTCGTTCCGAATACTCTTCAAGATGTTTTCGAAAATCAAGTGCAAGTTTTCTGAAAACTCCTGTGGAAAAATCAACTATCTTTTTAACATCGTAGGAAGCCTGATTTGACGTGGAAATAACTCATTTATATGTTTTAGAAAGTGATATTAACCTAACGTATGATAATGTGGTTAATAATGTTTGTATGTGTATGATATCCTAAAAAAAATTGTATTTGTTTTAGTATTGAATACTATTGCAATTGTGAGAAAATGCCCTATAAACTCAAGAGATTTTGAAACCTTGATTCTAAAGAAACAGCTGGAAGTTCATTTCCTCGGTGAGAAATGTTAACTAAAACAAAAAATTAAATCAAATGAAGTATTATTTATTACTAGCTTCGCAATAGTCAGGTGCTTTTCAAATAGAAAAACAACCCGAAATAATACTCCCGAAAAACAAATTTGGATACAGGCTTAAAACAATTTCCTATGTAAACAAGTCACTTTTGGTGCCTTTTCTTTTTTAGCTTTCTGTAGATTTGAATTATTATTGGTTAAGTGTTGTGTTTTCTGATGAAACAACTTACATAAAACTTCCGTTAATTTTGATTGTTAAAAGACGTGAAAGGTTATACTTCAAAATAAAGTTCCACTAAACTATCAAATCTGTCTTTAATGCATTCGTTAAATTGCTGGCTGGTATTTAAAGGACTTACAGAAGATTTAAAATAAGTGACTTGTGTAAATTCATTATATTTTTTTAAGTTTTATGTTTCCCTTATGAAACGTATTAGAACTTATACATTAAGGGGATTCAGTAGTATAAGGTGGGTGAAGTATCTAACTGGGATTCCAATAATTTGAATTAAACGTGCTCAATACATTTAACAGAACAAATACAGTAAACATTACCTTTATACTGCATTTATCTTGAATAATACTCTGAAAATGTTTTTAAGTTTTACAGAGTTACACGTATATTCCATCAACGTACTCAGTCTTAATCTTCTGAGGTGTCATCTATAACTTCTGTTGTAACATGTAGATATACAGGACGGGAATGTCCGTGAAACCATATGACAGATTATTTGTGAACACAACAGCACACAAATTACACAGGTCTGCGAATTTTAACTTCATAAAAGTTTTTTTTTCAGTATTTTTTTGGCACGTGTGTAATGTTCAATTTTTAAAAACTAAAAATATGTATTTAAAAACAACGATTATTTTATACACAATTCAATAAAATGATATTGTTTCCAGTCTCCAAATTATTAACATAATAACTTACTGTACAAGGTTAAAAAGTGGTAAAAATCTCGACGTGACTGGAAAACAATCTCATACACTCTACATGTTTCGACGTATATCTTGCGTCATCTTCAGGAGTGTAACGTTTTGCAAAATAACACCTATTTATTCTAGTTATACAAAACACCAATTTACATATTAAATAATTCACGCATCTGCTGACACTATTCCACCTAGGTCCACTCCTACCCCTTTACTTACTAACTTTA
>NW_013665705.1:510564-518144 GCF_000517525.1 Limulus polyphemus | reverse complement strand
AAAACACCAATTTACATATGAAATAATTTCTCGCCATCTGCTGACAACATTTCCACCAGGTCCATCACCCTTATTCAATTATTGAGATAATTAAATGTAAAAAAAGTAAATTTAAAGTATTGAATATGGAAATGTTGTCGGCAGATGGCGTGAAATTATTTAATATGTAAATTGGTGTTTTGATAACTGAATAAATAGGTGTTATTTTGCAAAACGTTACACTTCTGAAGATGACGCAAGATATACGTCGAAACATGTAGAGTGTATGAGATTGTTTTCCAGTCACGTCGAGATTTTTACCACTTTTTAACCTTGTACAGTAAGTTATTATTTTAATAATTTGGAGACTGGAAACAATATCATTTTATTGAATTGTGTATAAAATAATCGTTGTTTTTAAATACATTTTTTTAGTTTTCAAAATTCATAAAAGTTGTTTTGGTTTTAATAACTGATTTTCCATAATTCACCTTTGCAGATTTCGAAAATAATATTTTTTTCTATCACGTAAGGAATTTTTACAAATCGTGGGAAAAAAAAACTCTCTTAGATCAAATTATTATTTCGTTTACCACAATGAACATTTTTTTATTATTATGATGTTTGGGTTCTAGAACGATCGACAAGACTCTCGCGTCGCGATTGGTCTAGAGAAATTTACAGCCAGTGGTTGTCAACATTTTAAGCATAACAAAATGTGACCCGATTTCAATGAAAATGATTCACTTATGTATAAGTACATATGACGTTTTGTGAAAAAATCTGTACGTGATGGAGAAAAATGGATATCATTTTCGGATTCAGCGTACAGGAATTACTGGAGACCATGTACAAATTTCAATAAAACCATCGCAGGCCTGTGTTATTCCACCAACCCTACACTGAGAGCGTCATGTTGAAGAGGGTGGATCAGAATTGGTCCAATACACTCTCTATAGGGAATACTCATTGTTGGATTGTAACGTTTGCGCGTTACAAAAGAACATCTTGAACTAAATAACTGCGTCTTCATTGCAAGAAGAATAGAAGACGTTTTATAAGGTGCATAAATTACACGGTCTTTATTACCTGATGAAGGGCGTCTTGCCGGAACGTTGCACAAAATAAAACTTCGAAATGTTCTTATTTAGACCTGTTAATGTATCCTTTATTATATTTTATTCAAAGCAAATAATTGTTTGTTTATCTTTTAGGCACTTTTGATTCGCACTCACGAATCCCAAAGTGCGAGATGCATTTTTGCGATAAACGGGACGCGAGACGTCGACCTTAGATCATAAACAAACAATATTAAGCTACCAAACATAAAAGGTTGAATATAAATGTAAACTTTTTCTTTATTCAAATTATATTTTAAAGCATTAGCTCAATAATAAATGTCTGAACACTAATTGTTGACACTTAAGCACAAGCAAAACAACAACAATAAAAAAAAACAATATATTGTTTTAGAGCTCAGTACAAAAGTGATAAAATACTTGTTTGGCTTATAACAAAGCCACATTGGGAGTTTCTTTTGTGTCCATCGCAGGGAATCGAACTCCGAATTATAGCGTTCTAAGTCTGTAAAGTTACCGCTGTCCCACCGGGTGACAATGAAATTCTTAAAACGCTAAATATATTTAAGATGAATAAACATTTTGTGTATGTGTTGAATGAATGAAGGTGTTATTGAAGTAATTCACGACAGTTTTATAAGTTTAAAACCTACAGTAAACAGTTTATGGTTATTACTGCAAAGTTGTTTAGTTTGTTTGGAATAAGCACAAAGCTACACGATGGGCTACCTGTGCTCTGCCCACCACGGGTATCGAAACCCGGTTTTTAGCGTTGTAAGTCCGCAGACATACCGCTGTGGGCGAAGTTGTTTAGTCTTTATTCCATTAGATATCGTTTCTTATATTGTTACTCTGTGACTGTAATCGAATCATGCCACTAGAAAAAAAAACAGTCAATGACAAAAAAAAGGGTTTCTAAATAAAACGGTATAAATATATTTATACAAACTATAATTATATAACCCCTCATTTTTACTTCAATGGGTTTTACTTATCGTTTGTCAAATGAAATAAAAAAAGAAGTCAAATTATTACATTTTTGCAAGTATCCCGTAATTAGCAGGTTCATCACTCGTAAATAATGTTGTTAATGACATTAGCCATAGGATAACTCCAAACTGATCTGCCATTATTATTCTTCCAAGGTGAAACAGATAATCAAATGTAATTCATTGTTCGACTAAAAACGTAAGTAACAATACGTCTGGATAGTGTGCCAGCTTCGTAGGTTGTTAACAATTCTTACACAAGAATGACATAAATGTTCTATACCTCGAACTGTTGAAGCAGCACGCTTTTTGAAAGCGGATACGTGACATCCTTTTCGCATTCACTTGGTGGAACGAAATAATATTATAGGAAACAAATATAAAAATTCTTTCAGTAAATGAACAGTCGCATTTTTTCCCCAGTTCATGAACCATAACAGTAACTCAACTCGACGTGTTTGTAAACACTTTTTTTCGATCGGTTCTCTTTTTTTTTTTACGATTTACAATAAAATTTGTATTGAAATTCGAGAGTATTTTGTATATTTGTTATCAAGCACAAAGCTCCACAATGGGTTATTTATTATGTACCCACTATAAGGATCGAATCCTAATTTTAAAGTTATCAGAGCTCAAGACTTCCGCTGAGCCACCTAGAGGCATTAAAAATAGATAACTCTAGATTTAAATGCATAAAGTTTTCCGTTGTTTTTGGGGGTAGAATATTGATGAATAAATGTGGTTTCAAATGGGCATTATATATATATATATTTAATGTTTCAACAGATTTCCAGTAAATATTTTATAAGTGCAGTATGATGTATTTGTATATGAAAGAGAAATTATTACGATACTGGTCTCTAACATTGTATTTTTTTAATATTTATATTTCTAGTAACGTGTTATATCTATAAGTACTATAGTTGTATTACGCGTAGAGCAGTTTAAATCAATACAACGTCCACAGAGCAATAATAAAAGCATTTACCAATTTTCTTAACTAGTCCGTTAATTAACAGTCGTTTTCACTTTTATACTGTAACAAATTATTTCGAAAAAATTCTCTAGGTTAAAAATAATACTATTTTCCAGAACCATCTTAGCCTAACATGGCCTGCGAAGTTAGGGTATTTGACTCAAAATCTGTGTATTGGGTTTCGAATCCCGTCACTGAACGTGCTCGTTCTTTCAGTCATAGGGGTGTTATGATGTGACAGTCAATCTTACTTTTCATTCGTAAAGAGATGGCGGAGAGTGATTTTAGCTAGCTACCTTCCCTCTAGTTTTTCACTTCTAAATTAGGGATGGGTGGCGCAGATAGCCCCCGAGTAGCTTTTAGCGAAATTCAACATGATTTAAACCTGTTAATTTATCCTTTATTATATTTTATTCAAAGCAAATAATTGTTTGTTTATCTTTTAGTCACATTTGATACACACTCACAATCCCAAAGTGCGAGATGCATTTTTGCGGCAAACGGGACACGAAATATGGCCCTTGGCTCATAAACAAACAATATTAAACTACCAAACATAAAATGCTAAATATAAATGTTTTCTTTATTCAAATTCCATTTTAAAGCATCAGCTCAATAAGAAATGCCTAAGCACTAATTGTTTACACTTAAGCATAAGCAAAACAACAACAGCAAAAAAAAAAATACTAAAATTTTAGAGCCCAGTATAAAAGTGTTAAAATACTTGTTTGTTTGTTTGTCTTATAACAAAGCCACATTGGGCTATCTGTTGTGTCCACCACAGGGAATCGAACGTGACGCTACACACGGTGCCTATTGGACAACCGTACGTAGTACGGTGGATCAACTGTATGTTTACGGTAAGCTAAAATTCGGGGTTTGATTCCACACGGTGGACAGAGCACAGATAGCCCATTGTGTAGCTCTGCACTAAATAACACAACAATAATCTTTTAATACTTCGATCTAAAGAGTAACCAATAAATATTTACAATACAGAATAATACAACATTTGTTGTAACTTGTCACAAGCCCCCTAGCGGGGCAGTGGTAAGATTGTAGATTTACTATCAGAACGCAAAATATTGGACCTAAAACAACGACTTGTACCAAAAAAAAACTGTAAATTTAAAACGACATAATGTCTATTTATAACTTACTAAAAACAAAAAGTTGCTTCAGAAAAATTATTTTGTTTTAAGTGTCCTTTCTAATGTAAAGAATAAGTTAAGGTTTGAAATGTAACTATATAATAACATTCAATATGAAACACACTGAATTAAAGTTTTATACAACAGGTTACAAACACGTGAACGACGTTAAAAAAATTCCAGTTGTAAATATAACAATAACTATAAGAATATGCCATCAAGATTATATCACTGTCTCCGTTTTTAAATGTCTGAAATTAATTTCAGTCGTCTACCTCAGCTCTTGTCACCAATTCAGCAAGTTTTTCCTTTCAGTTTTAGTAATCTTTGGGCCATATTTAGGTTATTTGTATTTTGCTGTCAGCCCCCTCCCCCTCCATTTTTTTATTCTTAAAAAAAATATTGCCAATTTTGTGATTAAACGTTTTTTGTTATTGTTTTTTTTTATGTATAAAACTTTCTTCGTCATTATTATATTTTTCCTGACCGAAAACTATGCTAATGACGTAAGGATCTTTAAGAGGAACTTGTAGTTATTACTTTATTATTCAATAAATATTGAAATGGATGATTCCGGTAAGGTTAAGGCTTCACAAACAGTAGTTTACAGACGGATATGAGGCCATACATAGAGGGCACTACCGTCGCACTTTACGTTTCGTAATGTTCACAACGTATACAATTTTTGTAAGCTACGCTAACCTTTCAAGCAACTACTAACAACATTAATATTCACAGACAGTGTAATACAAGTGCAACTACTAGCTATTTAAAGATTAATATAAGACTTGTTAGATGTTTGAAAAAGTTCGATAAGTGGTTTTCTTTTGGAAAAGTGGGCCATAAAATATATTATTTGTGAGAGAGTAGAATCTAAAATGTTGACAAATTCAGGTGAAGGAAGAACGAGATCCTAAGCGAAGTTAATGGTTTCTTGAAGAAAAACGTTAGGTTAACTTGTTGTATACTAACTTTTCTCTTGAAGAAATTGGCCAGGGCGCTCGACTCGTAATCTGAGTGTCGTGGGTTCGAATCCTCATTCTATCCTACCAAATATGCTCGCCCTTTCAGCCGTGGGGGCGTTATATCACTATTCGTTGGTAAAAGAGTAGCCCAAGAGTTGGCGGTGGGTGGTGATGACTACCTGCCTTCCTTCTAGTCTTTCACTGCTAAATTAGGGACGGCTAGCGCAGATAGCCCTCGTGTAGCTTTGCGCAAATATATATATATATAAAACATTGAAGAACATTTAGATGTTAATTTAAGGTCGTGAAAAAATTTATCGAACGAGGAAACGAAAATGGTAAAACAAGTGCGGCTTAGCAAGCAACTTTGTTTTGTTTGTGTACATTAAACTCAACGTCTACAAGTAAACACGATAACTGACGTACTTAAGTGTTTGCAAATAAATATGCAAACTTCTGAACAGCGTAAATGTACAGTATGTGTGCTCATTACGCCGATATTTTTCTTACACGCATCCTAAAAGTAGGTACATGTCGATCCCAAACAGGATCGACTTGGGGCCAGCGAAACACTTGTTGAAGTTGCAAACAAGTTGTTTGTCGTATGATAACACTTCTTCTGCCTCGAAGGCTCTCATGGATTCTCAGGTGAACTTATTCTGTGCATTGCAGATTGTGTGTGTAATTTTAAGCGGATCACAGAAGAATAAAAGTGAAGGTGGTGGATGGGTAGAAAACTTACGAAGGTGATGGGTGTGAAAATATTAAAGAACGTATGGTAGCTTTCAGTGTTAATTAACGACCTTAGAATTTTATCTAAAATAGTTTCATCGTAGCCATCTTTCTTATTATTCGTGCTTTTATAATCTGCAAACTTATGTCATACAGCAGTGGACTTATGTCATACAGCAGTGGTCTTATGTCATACAGCAGTGGACTTATGTCATACAGCAGTGGTCTTATGTCATACAGCAGTGGACTTATGTCATACAGCAGCAGACTTATGTCATACAGCAGTGGACTTATGTCATACAGCAGTGGACTTATATCATAGAGCAGTGGACTTATGTCATACAGCAGTGGACTTATGTCATACAGCAGTGGCCTTATATCACACAACAGTGGACTTATGTCATACAGCAGTGGACTTATGTCATACAGCAGTGGACTTATATCACACAACAGTGGACTTATGTCATACAACAGTGGACTTCGGTGAAATTATTCAGTTAATTGAATAATTGATTGACGTGGCCACTCCATAGTGTGAAATAATATGAACTGCAAAGAAGTACGTGGGGCGGGGAGGCTGGGATATTTCCTCGGGGATTTGCCCACTAATGGGCTCATTAGAGCAGAAAAATTGTGGACGAAATACATATCAAATCGGTACGGAACGTTTAGGCGAACATTAATCACGCCTTCTCCCACTTATGTATATATACGCGACATCATTTGATAAACTATTCGAGGTGGTGGTGATGGTGGGTCATATAACAACTTTTCCCCGCGACCCATGATGGCTACTGGCAGCCATGGCTATGAGTACGCATGCTTAAAACTGCCACATATGTATTTCTTTTGGTTATACAGCGAAAACACAACCAACAATAAATATGTTGCCAAAACATTTCCAACATATTAGTCCAACACACAAGTGTTAGCGACACACGAAAACGTTGTGCTGGAACAACGTTGGCTAACTTGTTGAGGTAGCGGAAACCTACTTTAAGTTGCACGTGTTGATTTGTATTATCTGGTTGATTGTACGTATGCCGATTTCAAGTCCGTATGATAACTACGCAGCTGGTTTTTTTTATTATACCGTTACTACGACAACTGAGGCTCCAGATGTAAACCTGTACACATCTGTCTGAATACGACACCTGAGTTACCAACTATATATGAAGCCTAGCAACAAAGAGTTTGTTGTGTATAAACAGAAATACAAGATATAAACCAATATACATAACCTCCCAGATCGTTTCTTTGTAAATCGAACTCTAAGAGAATGAACAAAATCGTCAAACGGATGTCGGTGAATTCGAGTAAATAGGTTATATTTAGTTTTATAACCAACTAGTCATCAAACTGGAAATTCTTGGAGCAGTTTGAATAACAATTACACCACCGATTAGTGATATTTTATCGTTGCAGTTTTAATACCAGTGTTTTCTTATTCAAAATCCTTGGAATTAATTTTTTGCGTTTATGTTATCATTATTCAATGCTCTTTGCTTTACGAAAAGCAGTCGAAATTTCTGCATATAACTGTGTAGAAGTAATTGTTCAAAATGATACAACAGTACGTTTTAACTGAATTGAAGTAATTGTCCAAAATGATACAACAGTACGTTTTAACTGAATTGAAGTAATTGTTCAAAATGATACAACAGTACATTTTAATTGAGTAGAAGTAATTGTTCAAAATGGTACAACAG
>NW_013665705.1:509767-510521 GCF_000517525.1 Limulus polyphemus | reverse complement strand
CTCACTATCTACACACACATTATCTTATTCTCCCGTCACGTTGTCACCCTCTTTTATATACCAGACCACCCTACATCCAGCAAATACCAGAGCATTCGCCAAGGTACGGGATAGTTCTAGAAACGTGGCGTCACACCAGTCATGTGACTCGCTGACGCAACAGTGCGTTTTAAATGAATTGAAGTAATTGTTCAAAATGATACAACAGTACATTTTAACTAAGTTGAAAGCTTAACACTAGTTATTTTTGTCCTACAATACAACTGTATATGTGTTTTCTACTATTGTTTGTTTGTTTACTTTGTTATTAAACGTAAAGCTAAACAATGGGCTATCTGTGCTGTGCCCACCAAGAGTATCGAAACCCTATGTTTAGCGTTATGAACCTACAGACTCGCCGCTGAACCACTGGAGGGGGAGCATTTTCCATGAAATTTCATGATAGTTCTTGCATCAAATACTATAAAGTCCCCCCCCCTTTACACACACAGAAATATTAACAAAATATGTGAAAAAAAATGTGGCTATATTAAATAACTAACAAAAATCGTTTAACATTTCAAACTGAATCAAGTTAAATACAGATAGTAACTGCCAAACTGAATCAAGTCAAATACAGATAGTAACTGTCAAACTGAATAAAGTCACATACAGATAGTAACTGCCAAACTGAATCAAGTCAAATACAGATAATAACTGTCAAAGTGAATAAAGTCACATACAGATAATAACTGTCAAAGTGAATAAAGTCAAA
>NW_013665705.1:507200-508819 GCF_000517525.1 Limulus polyphemus | reverse complement strand
ACTGAATCAAGTCAAAATTGACAGTTACTATCTGTAGTTACTATCTGTATTTGACTTGATTCACTTATCACAAACAAAGCTTCCTTAAGTATCTGTTGTTGTTTTTAGAAAATAATAAAAATAAAAGAGTCCTTTCATGACAGCATCGCTCACGACGATCCTTCCTGTAAGCGAAACGGTGCACAGTTTACAACAGACAGTATACCAAGCGGCGGTGGTAATCATGTGATGACGTAATTGCACGTGACGTTCACCAGTGCTTGTGGCCTGCTTGCACATTACGAAACGCCCGTTATAATTTTTCCAAGAAATCGGTCAGGTATCAGCTTCTCAACCTTAAGGAATCATTAACGTGAGAGAACCTTTACTGGAAAGTTGTGACGATACTATACCTTTCCCGAAATCGTTTTATTGAGTTCCTTCTTATTTAGCTTGTGTTGTGCTTCGGGTACCAATGTTTTAATTAACGCTTCAGTGGGTTACTATCCAATTGACGGATAAAGAAACACGTTTTTCTTTTTTTTGGATAAAATATTTTTTCGGTGATAATATTTGATTTGCGGCCTTCACGTATATCTTGCATATAAAGATCGTTGCTTAGCAACACCCTGGAGGGATGGCTGTACCGTGTTCTTAAATCAAGTACGCGTGTCAAAATAAATTTTCATTTATTAAGTCAATTTCTAACCCGTGATGCTTATATGAAAGGTTCGTGAATTTGTCAAAAGATTGAAAATGAGTTTATTACCAGCGGTCGTTCCTGCTTTTATTGTGTTTGTGTTGTGCTCGTGTATTAGAATCGGTATATGTGAAAAGGTTATGCTCACGCCGGTACGGATTGTTGCCTCGCACAAACATGTTTTTGATAACATCAGCTCTGGTAGAGTTAAAATACCGTTAGAAAATTCATATATTCCCTTACTTATTCATAATTCCATAAACAAAACTATTTTAACAAATGCGAGACAAACTACCAGGGGTGTCTCAGAACAGACATCTGACAAACATCAATCATCACCCACAAACAAAGGTAGGTCACTTGTATATAGAAACTCGTATGCCATTGTTTAGGCGTACGTTATTTTGAGATGTATATTTCCTGTTATTAAAGAAAAAAGCTAGTACGTTTTATTGAGTATACTTTCCCGTTAAGACTGGATCATGTTAGTATTATATAAGTTTTGGAGATACAGAATTGTATTATTATTTCAGCGAAATTAACGAATGGATTGTATGTAATGTATAAGCTTTGAAAACGCAATATGTATATACTTAAAATATGGTATACACTGTGCGATGGCTTGTTTGTTTGTTTGTTTTTTAATTTCGCGCAAAGCTACACGAGGGCTATCTGCGCTAGCCGTCCCTAATTTAGCTGTGTAAGAATAAAGGGAAAGCAGCTAGTCATCACCACCCACCGCCAACTCTTGGGCTACTCTTTTACCAACGAATAGTGGGATTGACCGTCACATTATAACGCCCACACGGCTGAAAGGGCGAGCATGTTTGATGTGACGGGGATTCGAACTCGCGACCCTCAGATTGCGAGTCGAGCTCCCTAACCACCTGGCCATGCCGGGCCTGTGCGATGGTCAGGGTGACCCACTTTCAACACTCAC
>NW_013665705.1:498183-506239 GCF_000517525.1 Limulus polyphemus | reverse complement strand
GAGTGGTTTTCGCGAAACGCCCTGATGTGAGTGTTTTCGCGAAACGCCCTGTTGTGAGTGTTTTTGCGAAACGCCCTGTTTGTGAGTGGTTTTCGCGAAACGCCCTGATGTGAGTGTTTTCGCGAAACGCCCTGTTGTGAGTGTTTTTTGCGAAACGCCCTGTTGTGATTGTTTTCGCGAAACGCCCTGTTGTGATTGTTTTCGCGAAACGCCCTGTTGTGAGTGCAGATTATTGAAGATATTTTTTCTACATGTCTTCATTGACTCTATATCCTTTAAAAATTTCGATATACGAATATTCTTCGTGTCAAGGGCTGTGCCATAAGTCTGGAAACATATCAATGTTGAAGATGGTAGCAAGGAATTTTCCTGAACCAAACGGTTAAGCAACGTGCCACCCGCTATATGACGTTTATTGAAACGCACGTGCAAGTTATTCTTATAATCACTATTCGTTGTTCTTTATTCAAAATTCTTCCGGTTAGCTTTTCCACGTTTCCTCTCCATGATTTTCGTTATTTTCCATTTAATATTTTCAACTATACGTTTATCGCTACCCGCTGTACTTCGTTTGTTCGCTATTCTGATTTCTGCAACAAACGTTCTACTTTTGTTATTTGAAGACTTTAAGCTATTTCTTTAGTAATTCCAGATTTACCACGCTATTCGTGAATTGTTTTTTTTATATACGTTTTACTTTCTGCTTTTTATCATTTCTTGTAGGTTCGACAAGTTTCTGCTTTATGTTGTTCGTGTTTTCATTTATCAAGGTTCATTCCTCCTTTTCATTGTTTATCCAGTACATATATGGTTCAAGTCTGGTGATAAAATCTTATTGTTTAAATAAATTTTACATAATTCTAAAACCAAAAACACAGCTAAAATAATACAATATTTCTAATAAGTGTTCACAAGGTATTTGCTTTACTATAAGTCGTGTTTTGTTTTTGAATTTCGCGCAAAGCTACACGAGGGCTATCTGCGCTAGCCGTCCCTAATTTAGCAGTGTAAGACTAGAGGGAAGGCAGCTAGTCATCACCACCCACCACCAACTCTTGGGCTAAAAAAAGCCAACGAATAGTGAATTTACCCGTTATAATGTGACCCCCCACGGCTGAAAGGGGCGAGCATGTTTGATGTGACGGGGATTCGAACTCGCGACCGTCAGATTGCGTGTCGAGCTCCCTAACCACCTGGCCATGCCGGGCCTGTGCGATGGTCAGGGTGACTTTGTATGAAGTGATAACGGCGGTAGGGATGCTTTCTGTAACCCACTTTCAACACTCACTTCCTTAACGTCCTTCCACGGTGTTTCACGTGATTAATTATTGACGAAGTAAGAAGTGAGAAACGCTCAAGAAACGGCTCTTCACATCAGCCTTATGGTGGCTGTTAGAGTAGAAACTTCATCATCGTTCACGTAATATTGCAATAGTGGCGGCCATACTTTTTCATTGCCTTCCTCCATAGAGAGTGCGAGCGCGCTATCTGAAATATATAAGACGTTTATGTTACCCTCCCTCTGTGTGTATGTTGTGTTTTTCTTTTTGATGTAAAGACGTGGCTCATCTATGAATATAGTTATCATGAACTATCGTCAAAGATAAAAACAAAATGCTCAATAACAGTAATAATGGGGTGGAAGAGTTGTGAACCCTCCATTAACATGCCCCTTGTCCCAACCTATCATCCCACAAAGTTATATGGAGATTGGCCCAGCGACCTAGAAGCAGTTAGATAAAGGACAAACAGATAGACACACAGATTTTTGTGCTTTGTATATATAGACAGGCAAACAAGAGAATTTTATGTGACAAAAATAAATACATTATATCTTATGATCAGTTATTATCTCAACGAAACCAACGAATGGATAATTAAAACGGAAAGATAAAAGATATTTATGTGAAAAGAAACGCATTCGATCTTACGATCAGTTATCTATCTTTATCAAATAATTATTTATTTATTTCGAATACTCGCAAAAAGCTCACACAAGGGCTGTTTGCGCTAGCAGTTAATAATTTTGAACTGAGGGACTAGAAGAAAGCAATTTGTCATCAAAAGCACATACCGCCAACTCTGGGGCTCTTCTAACCGAACATTACATTGCTTTTAAGCTCAAACAAGGGCTATTTGCGCTAGAAGTTACTAATTTTAAACTGAGGGACTAGAAGAAGGCAAGTTGTCATCAAAAGCATAGACCGCCAACTCTGGGGCTATTCTAACCGAATAGTAGGATTTAACTGCCCCTCTTATAACGAAGTGCGGTGACGGGAGTAATTAACGACTTTTTTTAGTATTAAACACAGAATTCAACTATGGTTTACCCATAGTCCTAAGTATTTTAAATCTATTATTTATACATACCTCCAAATATTTGTACCAGAATTAAACTATGGTTTACCATTAGTTCTAAATACTTTACCCAGAACTAAACTATGGATTAACAATAGTTTTAACTACTTGTCCCAGAATTAAACTATGGACTACCAATAGTTCTAAATGCTTGTCCCAGAATTAAACTATGGACTACTAATAGCTCTAAATGCTTGTTCCAGAATTAAACTATGGACTATCAATAGTCCTAAATACTTGTTCCAGAATTAAACTATGCTTTACCAATAGTTCCAAATACTTGTCCCAGAAATAAACTATGGTTTATCCATAGTTTTAAATAGTTGTCCCAAAAATAAACTATGGTTTAACAATAGTTTTAAATACTTATCCCAGGATTAAACTATGGACTACCAATAGTTCTAAATGCTTGTTCCAGAATTAACCTATGCTTTACCAATAGTTCCAAATACTTGTCCCAGAAATAAAATGTGGTTTACACATAATTTTAAATAGTTGTCCCAGAACTAAACTATGGATTAACAATAGTTTTAAATATTTGCCCAGAATTAAATAAACACCATTAAATAATTCCAGGTCACAGTGGCGAATCACTAGACAGGTCAACATTCAATTACACATAAATAATTCCAGGTCACAGTGGCGAATCACTAGACAGGTCAACATTCAGTTACACATAAATAATTCCAGGTCACAGTGGCGAATCACTAGACAGGTCAACATTCAGTTACACATTTCTATTTATTTTACAATCGTACATCTAAATAGACGGACAAGCAAACAACGAGATAAGTAAGTTGGGGATTTAGTGATCTGGAAAGATGCGAGAAAGAAAGGGGAGATATCATTTAAGTAACGCAACCATGGATTTCTATATGTCGTTAATGACAGTTGATGGGAGTAATTCACTTTCAAAGCATTCCATAAAGATGTCACGTAGTATAGAATAAAATAAAGTAAACCTCCACTGTTGTCGGAACAAAAAGTTTATAAGGAAACAAGGTTCGACCCTTTCACGTGTCCTCTTCAGTCCAACTTTATTTATTTTACTTTATATTACTCTACACGGTATTGTGTATTTACTTGCTGTTTTACGTAGTATTGGAGATAAGGGATTCTCCCACTGTCAGTCCGTATTTATGTTTGAAATATTGTCCTTAACAAGTGAACACATTGTTTTCTACACAGATTTCAATGAGTGGAAATAGTAACCGGAACCGGAAGTGCTAGGTTTAGTTCACGGAATTGTCGTTTCAGTTATCCCATTGTTTCTTCTACTGGTACATAAGTGAATAATGCGCCAACGTCGAAACTGGACATTTTACCATAAGGTTTTTTATTTTACTGGCAAAATTCACATTGTTTTTATGTGTGACAGCGAAATCCTTCCTAGAACGCGGTCTAAGCAGTACACTATTAGGCAGAAATACAGATGATAATAAGCTATGTAGATAGACAAATTGATGAAAAATATATAGTCAGTTAGGTAAGGAAATGGACAAGTACTTTTTATCGAGTTAGGTAGACAGACAAGTAAGTACGTTTTAATATGTTTGATACACTAACATGAATATTTTATTAAGATAGATAGACAAGTAAGTACATTTTAATGAGTTTGATACAGAGGCATGAAACTTTTAGTTTGTTTGTTTGTTTTAATTTATGCACAAAGCTACACAATGAGCTATCTGTGCTCTGCCCACCACGGGTATCGAAACGCGGTTTCTAGCTTTGTAAGTCCGCTGACATACCGCTGTGCCACTGGGGGCATTTTTTTTTTTTTTTAGAAATTAGATAACCAAACAAGTAAGTCTTAGTGAGCTGGAAAGACAGGTAGGTAGATATGTTATGTTTTACGACATAAAAAGGTAAGAGATAACTAGTCACGTAGTCAGGAAAATATTATAACGATAGACAGGTAGAAAAATCGAAACAATACTTTGCGAGTTGTTTGAAATATTTCCTTTTTAGTGTACATAAGCAAGAAAACCGGAAAACTAAATTATTTTCCGGCACGTTGCCAAAAGTCATTAAGATAGAATCATATGAGTTCTAAACACCAACTGTTGTATTTCTGAGAAAACGGCGCAGTAAATTCGAATAATAGTGAGTATAAAAGTGTGGTGTTTTCATATAGCACTGATTTCACTCTGAGAGTGAGAAGATAGGTCCTCAGAATAACCGGAGATTCGTCAAGATACTTACTGCGAATTAGTTCTGTGATCTTTGTATAAATGAGCTCGTGAGAAGTAAAGAGAAACTGCACACAAATGTACAATCGCAATGAACTAACTTTATTTAAACAAACACACTTATCTTTATTGGAGAGGTCAGGTTTGAAGTCGTTTTGTGATGTAGTAAATAGACTAACTCAGATAAGGTCATACTGGACTAACTCTGTTTAAATCGTATTCCAGACTGAACAAATCTCACCTTACTTTCTCCTTGTTAACTCTTTAACGTCAGGCTTACTCAGAATGACTAGAGCTACTCACGTGATGGTCATTACCAATGAAACATAATAGAGATCATAACCTCAAGAGATCACCAGACTGCCAGTAGAAAAGACAGCTGTCTAACTTCACATACTACAGAAAACTTTGTAACTATCTTCACCACATGAAGAAAAAAGGAGATACTCTAAGTGAAGGACACAGAACAATAGGTAGCTAGAGCAAAATGAAGTTATGAACCTTCCTGACCATCGTGTTATATAAAAACTGTATATCCCTGCACAAATAATATTTTTTTAATTCTTATATTAATACAAGGAAGTAGAAAATGCATGGTATGCTTATATACCACAGTAGGTTGTTCAGTATGGTTTCTCTTGTGAAGTATTCTTGCAGTGGTAAATCTTCCTTCACAAAGTACAGGTACTTTCTTACCTTCGCCAAGACAAGGCCTAACTAAAAATGTATACAGTACCAAGTAAAAATTATGATACTTCTTTATATAATATTCAAATTGAACAACTACCGAAAAAACAACATCTAAGTTCAGTATCGCATTACAAAAAGCAGTATTCCATTTGTAATATAAAAAACATTTGATTTACCATTTTTAAGTCGGGACAGTCTGATACATATTGTCATTTATAACACGATATGAAAACTGACTGTTTGGTCTAACTGTTTTCTGTAAGCCGAACGTTTGATTCAAAAACGTGTTACCGTGAAATGTTTTGATGGGCTATTTGTGCTCTGACCACCACGGGGAATCGATCCCCGGATTAAAATGTTACAAGTCGCTCGCTCACTGGGGAAGGACATTTTCTTGTTCAGATACTCACGTAAAGCTACAAAAGAGCTATCTGCGACAGCTGTACTAATTTTGAACTGTTAGCTAGAAGGAAGGCAGCTATAGCTAACAACATCCACCGCCAACTTTTAGGCTACTCTTGTCTGACCAAATAGTAGGATTTCACCGTCATCAGAGTGCAGAGCACGATTTGTTCTTGGTTTTTTACGGCAACGGAACGCGAACCATGGACCCTCGGTTCCACAGTCCGTCACGTTAGCCACTTTGCCACACGTAGCCCACACTGGGAAACAAGTGTGATTAAATACAGACTCTTTTATTATAAAGTTCAGAAAAACTATACATAACGTTTTTTATTGTTGTTACAATCAAAAGAGTGAACAAGTTATCATAAGAAATGCACGTGACCATTTTATTTATCCAGGTCACGTATTTAATTAAGAAATATTTAACAGGCAAACAAACTATCATTAGCTGGCTTGTTGAATTAGCAGCTGTACTCTGTATTTATTTGGTTATATTATTAGGATGACATATCTAACACACACACATATATCTTACAGCTAAATGTAATGTATCAAGAACGCCTATATAAACGTATCGAAAATAACCTGTTAGCGTTAAAATAGTTGAAGTTCAAAATACAATATTTGCTTTTTAAATGCTCTTAAGAATCAGAATTAATATCATTCTCTTTTAAAACTGTACTATTTTACAGTCCAGTAACGCCAAATAACAAAAGACAGTCTTCTTTTATAAAGTTTCGATTTTAGATAAACTTTATTTTAGAGGTTTTCATTTCTTTCTTTGAAATATTTCTGACCTCCCTGATTTTAGAAAATCGATAAAATCCCTAAAAATCATTTATTTGTATGATGTTTTGAGTTGTTGAAACCGGTGTAACTTGGTGAGAAGTGGTGAATCAAATTATAGACTGGGCTTCATATTTTTTTATTTATTACCTATTTTTATTTACATAACTTTTGTTTATTCCAGACTTATTTAAGCATACTTAGTATCATTTAGACCTACTCACACGTTAGTTTATTGATTGAAGTTTCTCGATTCTTTATAGCTTAAACTTCATGAAAATTATGTGTATTTTTAAGACTAACTCCCTTTCTACCTTTTTTTTAACATATCAATATTTGTTTACATTTTCTAGCCTTCATGAAATACGTGCCATTGCAAAACAACCTTGTGTGGAGATAAAGTAGTGATAAAATACCGTAATTTATTTGATTCTTAAACGTTAGGCTTAACAGTGTTGTCATGGGCTGCTGGTATTTAGCTTTAAGTATTTATTCCCAGACTACAAATACAATGGTTAAAACTAGTGTAGGAGTTAAGCGTTCCCAGTTTCTTAGGTGTGATGGATGTAGTGAATGGGTTTTACTAGGGAATTCGGAACTAATATGTACTTTTAAGGAAGCTAACAATGAATATGTGCAATTTTTTTTTGTAGATTTTGTAGACTGGAGGAGAAGATGGAGAATATCCAATTAAAGTAGAGGCAATAGATAAATAGAAGTGTAAATTGTGGGAAATAGCAGCAGAATTTCAGAAGGAGCTTAAGCTTTTACATGCAAGGGACACATCAGCTAAGAATGTCTTTCGGGAAGTTACAAACAGTGCTATTAGGGCTAAAAGTAGTCGATTTAATTATATTGAGCAATATATTTCAACCCTTAACTTGTGTAGATGAGGAACTATTGGAGGGAAGGAAAACAAAAGGGACAGAGAAGGATGTGGATGATGAACTTAATGTTATAGTTATAGGTGATTCTTTGACAAGGCATGGGACTAAAATAGTCTCTGGGATAAACAGGGAGAAAAGAATAAGGTTAAACTACCCAAGGGTACAGGTGGAGGATATAACTGACAGAGCAAATGATATATTAAAAGGAGCTAGCAATGATGCAGTTTTTATTGTGCACGTAGGAGCTAATGATGCAGGGAAAGGTATGTCAGAGTAACTAATTAATAAGTACAAGGGGCTGATAAAAGCATTTAAAGAAAAAGGCCATAACTTAACCTATTGATTGTGGCTGCTTTCCCGTATATGGCACACTAGCATTCAATTGCTTGAGGCGGACTGTACCCTATACGGTGAGGGTCAGCAATCAATGAGTTAATTGTGTCAGGGATATTGCCTGGAATTAATTGTGAGGATGAAATTATAAGTAGGTTACTATAGCTAAATCCTAGGCTTAGGTTAATATATAAGGCTAGCAGATTGGCTGGTTGGACTTGCGGGATCAGTTTAGTGGGAGAAGGGAACATTTTGGGATGGATGGTTTGTATTTAAACAGTGTAGGGACTGGCTTGTTTGCAATGGCTGTTAACTCAGCCGTAAAGGAAGTTTTAAACTAGGATTAAATATTGGTGAGGGCCAGGATAAATTAAGTGCAAAAAATTAAGATGTCAAGAAAAGTTT
>NW_013665705.1:478218-497195 GCF_000517525.1 Limulus polyphemus | reverse complement strand
TCAAAACCGTTTAACAACAACAAGCAGTTACTGTTTAACTTTCACAATTTGTGTGAGTTTCATTCCACATTACTTGAACTCATCATAAAGAGTAAGATGGGTAAAATATTCTAGGAGAGATGTTCATTTAAAAAAGGGGGGGGGAGAATCTCCCGTGAAATAGATAATTTTGTTTGTTTTTTTAATTTCGCGCAAAGCTACACGAGGGCTATCTGCGCTAGCCGTCCCTAATTTAGCAGTGTAAGACTAGAGGGAAGGCAGTTATTCAGCACCACCCACCGCCAACTCCTGGACTACTCTTTTACCAACGAATAGTGGGATTGACCGTCACATTATAACACCCCCATGGCTGAAAGGGCGAGCATGTTTGGTGGTACGGGGATTCGAACCTGCGACCCGCAGATTGCGAGTCGAGTGCCCTAACCACCTGGCCATGCCGCGCCGAAATAGAGAAAAAGCCAGTCGACAGACCTACAATATCACTTAATGGGTGAAATTACATAGATTTTATTCATACAGAAAATGGAGCTTTTAATAAGCTATAATACACGGATTTCCAATAAGACAAAATATTGTTAAAGGTCTTTTATCACTAATTGAACAACATTGACAGAGTTTTAGTATAACTGTAAATAAAACTGCTAATATATTATTGTAAATTTCATTTACTATTCTTACTGGACAAAGCATGGCTACCTCTATTTTTGTAGGCTTTATACTGACGTGGGACTTTCTTATTGATTGGATGACAACCAGTTACAGTGTATCAGCACGTGACTATACTCTACTGCGGTTAGTTTTCACATGATAAGAGAGAGGCTTTCCCATAGTATTTGCCTTTTCTATTCATTTTTCATTTCTGTTTCCATTTTTTTTGTTGTTGTTGTTAAGCGCAAAGCTACACAATGCCATGCCCACCGCGAGTATCGAAAGCCAATTTTTAGCGTTGTAAACCCTCAAACTTAGCGCTGAGCCACCAGGGGCGTTTCCATACTCACTTCCAATACTGTATTTTATCCTATTTGTAAATAAACATGAAAGTAAGTATTTAGAAGAACTACGGTTCTTAAGAAATCGCTCAGATATATCCAAAGGATTATAATGATTATAATTAATTTTAATAACTGTTAAAAAAAAAGATATTTTAAGGAAAGTAGGACATTGACAACAAGTAATAACAGCAGATAAAGGCTCAAGGAATATCGTTATAGTGGCGACTAGATTAGAAAAATATCGCCACAGATGACTGTTACTGTAGAGAACAAATAAAGTGTTTCCAGAAGATAAGGGATAAATATTGCTACATAAGAAATTGGAAGAAGTAAAAGAGATAGGAGGTAACACTCCAAGGCTGTTACACTAAATATTAAATATAATGTGAAACAAGAGAGACAAAAGGTATATTCATTAAAACTGTCACAGTGGATAAGCATTATTAGTAGAACAGATAAAGAAATAACCGACAGAAAAAGCTGTAACTACAGGCAAGATAAATTCAAGCAGTGGGTTAAACATAATACGTGAAACCAGGAGTGTAATGGAGCCGAAGTGGGACAGTCCCATGGTGCTCAGCGGTTAATAGTTAATATTACTATTATCATATATATATTTTAAATAGTTCCACGTTAGAACTGTGTTAAAAACTATACTGTGATAACAATAATTAATTCTGGAAGCATATTAATAATAACATACAAAATATTTTATTTCCCCAGGAACGCCCACTTTTATTCCATATCAAGTATTAAATGAAGGACACGATTTTCAACCAATCAGAATCGAATCTCAGTATAGCTTTCGTCACTGTTTTATCTAATAAATGTAAGGGCTCTGGTGTGTGTGTATTCGTTAAAAATGGGGATAAGTAGATATTGGGTCATGGCAGGGTTTTAACGTGTACATTGCAATTGAATGTGAACCTAAACATATCACATCAGCCCACGATATGTTAGAATCGTTCTCAACTGTCCCAAACAATGTTGCCAAATAAACGTACAAAAAAAGAACACCTACAAAAACGAGTATAACAAAAATAATAACAATAATTTATTAAATACATTTTGTAATAACGAAAGCCTTATGTTTAATATTAATGGTTTTAAAATAATTATGTGTCTACTGTACATGTCATTTCCTCATATTAATTTTGTTACTATATTATTTAACCATAGTAATATTTGTAGAGTAGTTCTTAAAACTTCTTTACTTTTAAGCCTATACTTTGAGATATAATTTATATGCTCCTGTAGTCACAATCGCGCAACCCCACAATTTGCGCATCACGACTCTAGACGAACACATTTTGCCTTTGAGAACGACATTTTGATATTGTGAGTAGCAGGTAGAGCATTTCGCGCCTTTTCTCTATTCTCGCTGGTCGCTTCCGGTGCAAGCATGTAACTGTTTGTTTGCCACACTGCTCACTGCACTGTTCCTCGCTTTCGGCGTGCACGCAACCTAGGATTTCCACGGTGGGTAGATAGAAGGTGCTGGCAGAAGGTAAAGGGGAGGAGGTGTTTCATCATATATAATTAAAGGAACTGAAGACAGAAATATTCAGTGAAATCATCAAGACGTATTATACTCAACCTTCAAAGACTTGTCTTCTTAACCCTTAAATTACTGACTTGTTTTTACACCGTACATTACCAGTGGGGTCCATATATGTCATCAAATCGAGTAACTGTATGCCCTCATCCGCTCCCCTAGTTACAGAATTGACGAAAAATAAATAGGGAACCCTTGCACGAGCATTATAAAGAAATTAACAAGCAATGCGTGTGCCATTGTGATTATTCACGCAGTGTCATCTTTTTTATATACTTCCAGTTACCTCTGATGAACTTTTCGTGTTAGAAATTGAACCATGGTCTCTTAGTGTCCCTGCAGGAGTTTTGGCATCTTTCCTTTGCTCTATGCAAGTCAGTACTCGGGTCACTGGCGTTTCCTTTTCCTGGTCCTTTAACGACAAGCTACTCGTGTCTTCCCCGAACGTTTCCATCAACGATAAAACAAATTTATTTAATTTATCTTCATCTCCGAGCAAACTCAGGTATGAAAGCGTTCTCTCGATATTCAAGACTACAGGAGCATCTGAAGGAGAATACGGATGCGAGGCGACCTTAGAAGGAAGGACTTATACTAAAAAGGCTAAATTGTACGTTTTTGGTGAGTTGAGAATGAATAATACAGTTTAGTTTTAAATCTTAAACCGGGAAATAAGTATGGGCTTACACAAGAAGACGTTGATTGAAATACAATTAAATCTAGTAGGATAATAGAAACGAAATTTCATAGACGTGTATATATATTTTGTTTAGAAGGCATAATAAAGCAGTACTGTTGAAAGTGATTAATTAGTAAATACTTCCCATGTCAACACTTTTGTCATCACACTAACTTCAACGTCAACACTTATCATTACATTGACTTCATATTTTCCATATTAACCCTTTTGTCATTACATTAACTTCATCCACTTTTCATGTCAACGCTTTGTCATTTCATTAACTTCATCCACTTTCACGTCAACGCTTTGTCATTTCATTAACTTCATCTACTTCCCATGTCAACATTTTTGTCATTACATTAATTTCAACACCTTCAACGTCAACACTTATCAGTACATTGACTTCATATTTTCCATATTAAGCCTTTCGTCATTACATTAACTTCATACACTTCCCACATTAACACTTTGTTATTACATTAACTTCATCCACTTCCCACGTCAACACTTTGTCATTACAATAACTTATCCACTTCTCATGTGAATGCTTTTTTCATTAGATTAAACCCATACGGTTTCACACCTTGTCGATCATATATAGATTCCAGCAAAACTGCTGGACTAAGTTTGCACGTAACAGACGACAGACGGACTTTATTTTTCATTTTTAAGCCAGCCATGACCTTTGAACTGAACCCCATCAGTCAATACTTCAACACCACTTAAGTGGACTGACATCACCACTAAGATTTTGGGTCATTTGAGAGAAACTGACATACTGTTAACAATTTGTTTTAATATCTTTTTTTTAAATAAATAAACTTAGTATTCCGAAAATTGTTCAGTCTCGATGTCTAAGTTCAAGGGAGGTCCAGTTCAATCTACACTTGGATCAATGTGTGTTATTGAGTTATACTAGTTTCAAAGAATTCCACTCCTCATCAGTAACCCCGAACAGAAGTTAACCAAAGAAAGACAAGCCGGACCTATATCATAGTGAAAATATACCTGCTATTAATTATACCTACTATTGTGCGACTATACAATGTGAAGAACTGAATAGTGGCCAAAGACACATTTTCTTCACTTCACCTATCTAGTGTATATATTTTTCTCATAGTAACTGTAAAGCACGTTCACACCAACAATATGTTTGATCTTTTTTTTTAGTTGAAACTTCTAAATAATAGTTTTAAGTAATTTTGTTGTAGATTTATTCAAACGTTATTAAAGTATAAAAAACACACACTAAATATTTACGTTTATAATCATGCACAAGTTTCTAATTATCTACACGTACAACCGAAAATGCTCAAAATTGGAGCACTGTGAGACGATATATCAAACATACGTCATACGTTGCAACTAGGTATTATGAAATTATCCAGAAAGTTCATTAAAAAGACTATTTTACAGTTAATGGTATACTAAAATATTAATATTATTTCTCTACAGCTAGGCACTACAGTGTTTGCCAAAAGGTTCATCAAATAAATCAACGCTACTGCGTTATATAGCTAAGCATTACAGTGTTTGCTGAAAATTCACGAAAAAAATGTCAACATATATACTATAGTTTTTATGTCCTGTAGTGTTAAATCATCCTGTTCAACACATTTCAAGTCTGTAATGTTCAATAACTTAGGTCATCCTATTTACCACATCTTAAGTCTGTAATGTCCAGTAACTTAGATCACTCTGTTTAACACATTTCCAGTCTGTAATGTCCAGTAACTAAGATCACCCTGTTTAACACATTTCCAATCTGTAATGTCCAGTGATTTATCGTATAGTGTGCAGTAAATTTTTGTCCTAATTAATAAGAAAAAAATCAACGTGCCCGTGTATAGTGCGCAGAGCAATTCTAACAACTGATTGGCCTTCAGGTAGCAGTGGTGTATTGTTGTGTTGATTAGTAACTGTACGTGCACGTGTGAGTGAATACCATTGTCAACTAATTAACCGTATTACTTAATGAACAAACAAAGGCTGTACTTATGATCACCTGTTATTCGTGTATACATGTTTTAAACAATGCCCTGTACATAAAGTATTAGAGTGACTACAATTGAACATTACTGTGAATGTATTCTAGCATAGGATAGTAAAGTCATCTTACAACCCAGCGCAAAAAAAAACTTCTCTGTTGTGGTTCTATTTTTTACTTCTAGTGATCCGACAACGAC
This sequence comes from Limulus polyphemus, assembly GCF_000517525.1. Classification (NCBI taxonomy): domain Eukaryota; kingdom Metazoa; phylum Arthropoda; class Merostomata; order Xiphosura; family Limulidae; genus Limulus; species Limulus polyphemus. The sequence goes on along the minus strand of NW_013665705.1, from coordinate 491,780 downwards.
AAACGATGATTATGTCAAATTACAAGACGTATTGAGGCAACATCCGGACTGAAAAATTCACCTGAAAAAATACAATTTCTTGGTACAGTGCGCACTTCTTATTTGAGCCCAAAAGTGCGCACTATACGCGAGAATTTACGGTGGATCATCCTGCTTAACACATTTCAAGTCCCTAATCTGCTGTCTTTTTAGATCATCTTGTATAACACACTTCAAGCATATAATATTCTTTTGTTTAGATCATCTTGTATAACACACTTCAAGCATAAAATATCCTTTTGTTTAGATCATCTTGTATAACATACTTCAAGTATATAATATTGTTACGTCTCCGATTGTTAATTAACTTTCCGTAACTTCGTTCCGACGAAACTTAAGCGACACAAGTCCTTTCTTAATAAAACTGGTTTATTATTTCCGAATATAACTTTACCGATACACTCAACTTCAACAATCGCGCTAAACAAACGCTGTAACGTCTCTCGTGCTCTCCGACTGCAGTTCAATTACTCACTATCTACACACACATTACATTCCCCTCTTTTATATACCAGCCTACCCTATATCTAGTAAGAACTAGAACATTCGCCAAAGTACAGGATAATTCTAGAAAGTAAAGAGCGTGAGAATCACATGATCTCGATGACGCAACAATATCTTTTATTTAGATCATCTTGTATAACACACTTCAAGTCTATAAAATCTTTTACTTAAATAATCTTGTATAACATATTTCAAGCATATAATTTATTTTATTTAGATCATCTTGTATAACATACTTCAAGCATATAATATCTTTTATTTAGATCATCTTGTATAACATACTTCAAGCATATAATATCTTTTATTTAGATCATCTTGTATAACATACTTCAAGTATATAATATATTTTGTTTAGATCATCTTGTATAACACACTTCAAGTGTATAATATTATTTTATTTAGATGTTCTTGTATAACACACTTAAGTCTATAATATCCTTTTATTTAGATGTTCTTGCATAACACACTTAAGTCTATAATATCCTTTTATTTAGATGTTCTTGCATAACACACTTCAAGTCTATAATGTCCTTTTATTTAGATGTTCTTGCATAACACACTTCAAGTCTATAATGTCCTTTTATTTAGATGTTCTTGTATAACACACTTCAAATCTATAATATCCTTTTATTTAGAAGTTCTTGCATAACACACTTCAAGTCTACAATATCCTTTTATTTAGATGTTCTTGCATAACACACTTAAGTCTATAATATCCTTTTATTTAGATGTTCTTGCATAACACACTTCAAGTCTATAATATCCTTTTATTTAGATGTTCTTGCATAACACACTTAAGTCTGTAATATCCTTTTATTTAGATGTTCTTGCATAACACACTTCAAGTCTATAATATCCTTTTATTTAGATGTTCTTGCATAACACACTTCAAGTCTTTTAATGTCCTTTTATTTAGATGTTCTTGCATAACACACTTCAAGTCTATAATGTCTTGGAATTTTATGCAATCCTATGTAAATAATACAGCATTTTTAGTTCCCTTTCACAAAAATCAGTTTTAACCAAGGCTTTTGTTTCTAGTCAACTTTCACGAAACCTGCCAACGAGATGACCAATGTGGATGGATAACAGGTGGGGACTTACCTTTGCAGTGTTTATCAGAGAGATGTGCCTGCCCGATCGGCTACGTATTTGTACAACGATCTTATGTTAAACCTGGTTGCTATAGGGAAGGTAAGAAGTTACGATGGGGTGATAATAATTAATGTTACCGTCTTCTTATTTATAGATATAGATACAAATAAATTAATCAACTCTAGTTTACAATAAAATGTGATATTGTTAGAGTGGTGAAAATTGTCAGTTTCGCTATAAAGGTTGCCTTGTGATATGGTTACAATGGGAAAAAAAGTGATAGATGTCGCCCAAGAAATTCCCACTTTTACTGGAAGTTTGTACTTACAATAATATTAATGAATCGTTTTTCATACCATTATTATTTGACCTGTGACACCTTTCTTAAATTATTTTATAGCAGCCATATAAAGATTAGTACATGCGCGTCAAAGTTTTATAATTCCTGCTTCGATACCTTACCGATTTATGGACAGCTACAGCATTCAAAAGACACACGGAGAGGAAGGGGGGGTAAATATAGAAGGATAAATCCCTACCTCCGAAATTAACGTCTCATATTACCGACCTCTTTGTACAGCGTTCACTACCAGCGGGTTTCACATATTGGATCGTGTTGAATAATTTTATGTGTTTGCTTGTTACAACACCCAATTTAAAGAATTGATAAGAATATGATGAAATAACTCACTTTCTATGTAAAATAATTGTAGGGGGCGCCAACTGTAATTAGTTGTATTAATTGCAATATTGATGACATGTTCTTGTGACTCATGTGTTATTAGAGACCTTGAAGCCAACAAAGTCATGTCTCACAAGTATCAGTAACACTAGGGATAAGATTTGGAATCCAATAATTCAATTTGTGGACACTCACAGAATCTTTCTGAACGAATATCACACAAAACTTTAGACATTTTGACAATGAAGATAAAAATGATACTTTTTATCATATAAGCTATATTTACATACCTGCAAACAGTTTGGTTAAAAAAAACTTCTAAATTTTGTGTATTTTAAGAATACTGACTAATATTGAAATTCTCATAACAATTACACATTTCTGCAAGTTTTAAATCTAAATGCGTTATATTAATTTCATATTGTTTAACGTATGTTTATATAGAAACATATCAGTCCCTACGAACTTCTTAGTATATAACATACTGAAAGTGTTTGATATCTATTTTCAATACAATATTTTGTTATAGTCCACTATAGTCTGCTTTATGTTTATGTATATAGACCGTTAATTTCGTGTTCTTGCTATTATTAAATGTCACACACATACAATATAAAAACCCGTCGTTAGTGCAATCATGGGTAGGTGGTTAAATAAAGAAGGATAAATCCCTACCTCCGAAAAAATTGTACCTGATTAAAAGAGAAAATAATTTCATTAAATGGCAAGCACTTCCTCTCAACCCCCCACCCAAATAGCGACCTTTGTACGCATTCGTCCAATGTTAAACGTTGAATTGGTTCTTTGGAGTCCTTTGCCATTTCCCCATCTCTAACTTCCAACCTGGCTATGCCATTAAAAACGATGAGGTTAATTTAACCTAAAGAGTGGTTATCCATATTTAGCTCTCTCTCATAACTCAAGACAAACATGTGCATTGCAATTTTGGCAACAGTTGTTTTTTTGTTTCATATATACTGTTCTAAGCTATATTTTTAATGTCGTAATTTGTTTGAGGGAGCTGCGGGTCAAGATGGCGTCAAGATTGAAAGTTTAATAAGATAGGCTTAGAATACTTAGAAAGTTCTAAAAAAATTGACGTCAATTTTTTTTAGTAAATTCGAGGGCAGATTATAAATACAAGATAGTTGTGAAGATATTCGAGTCATTCCTAGCCTCTACATCGAATCATTCAGTGTGTATTTTGTTGTTGTTTTAACCATGAAGTGGTACAAGTAAATTTATTTTTTACATTAGCGTAGTGTAGTTAACGTCATTTGTAAACGTGGCCTACAACTGTGTACAATGGAGGCAGTTTGCAAAAACGTTAAGGAAGAAATAACATATTTTTTTATCGTTTGTGGGACTTGGTTTAGAATTATTTTCACCTGATAACCTAAAATAACCCACTACGAAACAACAAAGTTATAACAGTACGTAAAGAGACAATATGCGTTTACATTTCCATGAATATATGACCTGTAGAAGTATAAGGGCATATTACATCAGGTTTGTCGTTGGGGTTGGTTGATGGACCACAACTGTTAATCTCTTATATTTCTATATAGCCTAAGAAACTATATTTACAGTTAATAATTAAATATATGTTATTCTAAAACTAGAAAAGATATAATCACGTGAATTCATTCAAAATACCAAGAAAATGTAGATCTTGTAACAGAGACTACAATAGACTCGTACCATTTTTTTTTCGTCAGATAAGACGCTGACAATTTTGACAATCAACGTAGAGAACAGTAGTCTACTGTTGGCTCAAATAACTAGGGACAGATTTTATTCTAACCTGGTCAAGTGTGTGTTTCTTAAATTAAAATACTTGTCAATATTCAATTATTTAAGAATTAATCGCCCTCAGTGGCTCAGGGGTAAGCATAAGTGTTGATACCTCAAGGATTGAATGTCCAATCTCCGCGATGGACGCAGTACAAATAACCCCTTGTGAAGCAATTTGCTAAAATTAAAACGTTAAATACTCATCATATTTCGTGATTAAACTATTTAACCATTGTTAACAGAATTAATAAAAAAAATAAGGAAAAATTATCCTATTTGTTATTGGCTCTGACGTAAGAGAGCGTAGTTACAAACATGTAGTGTGTCCATAAAACACAGATGTCGCTAATCATGGTTTTCTATTCTGGTTGTTTGTTTATAGTTAAGCATAAAGCCACACAATAGTTTATCTGTGCTCTGCCCACCCAGTTTCTAGCGTTGTAAGTTCGCAGACATACCGCTGTTCCACTGGGGGGCTTTTCTATTCTGATTTTTCAAGACACCAGCTGGGAATTTGGGGCACTGCTAAATAGAACTGGGGCACGGGCCCCGTGTGCCAGCACCTAGCAACGCCTCTGTCATGAAATATAAAAATCGTTGAGTTGATCGTCAAGTGCATTTGTATTAATACAAATACCCATTTGTCACCTTTGTAAGGTAAATACTCTTTGTATTTTTTCAGAAGAACTAGCTTTTGAGATTGAAATAAATACGCGCACACGCAGGCTTGAAAAATTGTCACAAATATTTAAGTGCTTTTTTTAAAAATTAAAGTTACAAATAAATTCACCAACTCCGGATGTAGCGTCAACTTACGTTCTTATTGTTGTTTCTTTTAGCGCAGAGATATATAATGGACTATCTAGACTCTTTTCACCACGAGGAATCAAACCTCAGGTTTTAGCGTTATAAGTCCTAACCTTACCGTTGACCCCCCAGGGGCCATAATGCCGACTAGGATTACTTTAGAAAAATCCTAAAATTTATCTAAAAACTTGAACGAACACTTTAGAGACCAAAAAGGTTTTATAGTCAAAAAATGCGTTTTTGTTTTGTTTTTCTATGTCCTGTAGCAATGCTGTTTGGAAACTGCCAAGTGAACGAGCAGTGCAAGATGCCTAATACTCTGTGTTCTGGTAATGGCAAGTGTTTGTGTGATTACCAGTATTATTTCCGTTACGGAGAAGGCTGTGTTAAAAGTAGGTATTAGTTTCCTTTCGTTATTACTTAGAACGAAACATCAACTTAACGAACTGAATGTCTAACGTTTATGCTGGATGATTATAATAAAGCAAGTTTTTGGGTCATATCTCACAAACGGTATGGCATACGGATGTTAAGAGTAAGTATGGTGCGGTTTCATAGCTGACTGAGTTATTGGACCGTATCTTTTTTGAAAAACCAATTGCACATGGACTGCAAGCCTGCACATTCAATGTTGAACGGTCCCATGTAATGCTCACATCTAATGTGATTCCCATGCTTCAGCAACAAAATGTGATAGACACTATGGTTTTCATGCAGTATGGTGTCTTCCGCAATTTGTAACGAGGTAAAAACACGTCCTTCAGGAGTACTTTAAGGACAGAACCATTCATTGTCACTTTAAGGACAGAACCATTCATTGTCACTTCAAGGACAGAACCATTCATTGTCACTTCAAGGACAGAACCATTCATTGTCACTTTAAGGACAGAACCATTCATTGTCACTTTAAGGACAGAATCCTTCCTTGTCACTTTAAGGACAGAACCATTCATTGTCACTTTAAGGACAGAACCATTCATTGTCACTTTAAGGACAGAATCCTTCCTTGTCACTTTCCTTATGAATGGCCACCTATTTCACCGATTGCTGGACCTGGGGATACCCGAAGTCAAGTACGTACCGTGGAAAGCTTCACACACTTCCTCCCCCCTCCAAAGATGCAATTGTCCCGGTAGTGACCAGTATACCAGATGATATTCCCATTTTTGATGTAATGTCTGTTGTCACACGAATGAAATGCATTCTAGACGCTGGAGGATCACATTTTGAACAGTTGATGTGATTGATCAGACATTATATCACAGTGGCGCCTCTGGCAGTAACATGTGGCAATTGTGATATTTGCATCCGTATTATATCCTTGGCATCCCTATGCAATCTCACCTTCCTATGCCAGACGATTTGTGAGAGAGGACGCACTGAACTATGAAACTTACATTATAATATATTGTACTTAAAGCAAATCAACTGTAAACCCAGTGAAAAAAATTCCTTATCTGTTGGAAATTGAAATAAAAAGTATTAATAAAGGTTATTATTATTAAGATAATTAAGAAAATAACATTCTTTAAATTGAATACCTCGTTTATCCAATCAAATAATATGTTAATATGACTGTTTTAGAAGATAAAAAAATACCACAGAATTGTTATTTTATTGTATAGGTTCGCTTGATTCCAAAGCAAAGGAGGTGTATACAGCTGCCATGATCTCCGCAGCTTGTCTTATGATCGCAGTCTTTGGAATAATTCTCACATACATAATACGACGGTGTGTATCTTCTCATTAAGACAGTGTTTACTTATCATAAAATTAGATTAAGATATTAACTGGAAACAAACACAGGGTTACGATGATGGGTTAAAAATGTAACTAAAATACTCCTAATTGTTTTCTTTGTCAAAATTCTAGTAATTAATCGTTTGATTACTGATCACCATATTCCTGTAACTTATAAAGGCAATTTAACAAACGGGTTAGATAACATTTTTCACAAGCAAGTGTGCACATATATATATATTACTCACTCTGTGTCTTCTTTGTTATAATCACCGTGTTAAAAGTCTTGTCTTATGACACTTAACACCTTGTTTTGTTTGTTTGTTGTTAAACACAAAGCTACGCAAGTAACTATGTGTGCTATGCTCACCACAGGTATCGAAACCCGATTTTTAGTTTCATAAGTCCATTTAAAACTAGATCGAAATCCTCAGGTAGGGTTGTCAGTTCATAGAACTTGTAAAACCCTATCTAGTCTTACAAATATTTCCCAACACATCATGATCCTCTGAGTAGACTTAAGAAAGTAAAACTTTTAAAGCAGAAAAATGAGAGACACGCCCAAACCTCTTGACTATAATAACCAAGTATAAAACAAAATTAACCAGAGACAAACTCTACCAGTTCTTTATCCCGGAAGAATCAATTTTTGTTTTGGAATCATTCTGATACCACAAGAAGTGAGGGAATTATAACTTACGTCGTGTAACCATATATTCTTTTCAGGGGGTGTGCTTGCTATTCTATGTTTATCGACGTGTAATAAATATGATTTTACTGTAGCCAATAAGTCAGTAAATATATATAAGAGAAAAAAAATCGTTCACATTTGCTGGCATGATATATATACACAAAAGATATTTGAAATAATCCAAAAGACAATGTATTTATAGGAAAGGTGTTAAAACCACTCCTAGTGCAAATAAAGCTAAAACATGTAAGTGTATATAATGTAAGTTCATACGTTTATTACCTTTACATGCTGTAATTTATATTCATGTTGTTGTTTGAAAAAGAGCCAGAAAATGGTATTTCTGATAGTCGTGATTTTCAAAATTTTTGGGTGGCATACCCCTCGGAATTTTTTAGGGGAATCATACCTAAACACACAATGTCGGGCACTGACAGGGTTACCAGTCTTCTTTAGTAGTAGCACCACCCACTCGCTCGTCAGTAGTACAGGCGGTATGTCTGCGGACTTGCAACGCTAGGAACCGGATTTCGATACCCGTGGTGGGCAGAGCTCAGATAGTCCATTTTGTAGCTTTGTGCTTAACTTCAAGTACACACACGCACCACCCACTCTTTAAAAATAATTAAAACCCTGTTATCGGTATTCTAATCAAGTGAACCAACGGAAGTTAAGGGCAGATGAAGGGATATGGGCTCATACACATAGATCAACAAATGATATTAGGGTTTATATTACTAAATAATACCACATTAGGATGTTATGAAAAAGGAGATGACGTCATGGGAATGAGCTAACAGGGATATTGTTCGATAGGTATATTCTAAGGAACGGACAATGAACGTGGTTTTATTCATTGTTTATTCGTTTTAGTTAACCTTCATTTGTGTATATATATAAGCGAAAACATTTATTCAGTAAGTAGCCGAAAATCTAAAAGGATTACACTATATGGTCTGTTTTGCTTTTCATATTTTCTTTTTTTTTTTCAACTTCAGTCATTACGAAAACAAGAATAAAGAGCCTGAATACATTTTAAGAAAAATTTACTAAGTTGGAAAACACGATAAATTTCCTTGGATCTGAAAGTTTGTTTGTTGAAAACTACAAACCTACACAATGGGCTATCTGTGCTCTGCCCACAGCGAATTTTTAGCGTTATTATAAGCCCACTAATTTACCGCTGAACCACCGGGGAGAGGGGGTTATAGACAGTTCAGATCCGAAAGAATGAATTCAAATAATTGAAATTTGTTTGTTTGTTTTGAATTTCGCGCAAAGCTACACGATGGCTATATGCGCTAGCCCTCCCTAATTTAGCAGTGTAAGACTAGAGGGAAGGCAGCTAGTCATCATCACCCACCGCCAACTCTTGGGCTACTCTTTTACCAACGAATAGTGGGATTGACCGTCACATTATAACACCCCCACGGCTGAAAGGGCTAGCATGTTTGGTGGGACGGGGATTCGAACCTGCGACCTGCAGATTGCGAGTCGTGCTCCCTAACCACCTGGCCATGCCGGGCCTTGAAATTTGTTTCCAAACCTTCTTAGTGGGGAGTCAGTATGATGTCAAATGATAAAAAAAGTATACAGTGTTTCATTAAAATAGTTACTATTTTGTTAATTCACTCTAAATTTGATGAAAAAGTAAGTTATTATATGTCGAAGGTATGACATTTTCTGGTAATTTTGAACGTTTCTATTGATTGAAACTTTGAAGAAATAAATTGAAAGTTCTTGAAATGACACTTAACAAAGATTCTTTGACTGGGCTGAATCAATCAAACATTGATTCTGAGGCAATCTACCATAAAACTCATGGATTTGCTGCAAATCTACACCATATAATTCACTTAGCCCTTACCTTTGCCCCCCCCCAGTGGCATAGCAGTATGTCTGCGGACTTAGACTTACAACGCAAGAATCTGGGTTTCGATACTCGTGGTGGGCAGAGCACAGATAGCCCATTGTGTAGCTTTGTGTTTAATTCCAAATAAACAAACCCTTACCTTTGTACATGAACATGGTTTCAGACACTTCCCTGCCGTATATTAACAGATAATTAATTTATTTCTGCATATTTTAGTTTAGGGGACTTTGTCATTAACACAGAGATAAGCTTCCTACTCATTCTTTGTTTTCCGAATTCTTTTGAGTTGGTTGCTTCCGGTTGGAAAGGTGAAATTGCTTGCACATAAGGATCTGATTCAGGGCCCAAGGACAAGTTGCTTAAGAGAGTCTTCTGTCAGGATACTACATCTACGATCACTTTATTTGTTTGGTGCAAACAAATGGGCACGGGAATGGTCCAACGATCCTTGGAAGAATAAAAAAATACCATTCCGACGTTAACATTATCTTCTCTGTTTCCTCGTGAGTTGCCCAGCATGGCCAGGTGGTTAAGGCGCTCGACTCGCAGTCTGCGGGTTCGAATCCCCGTCACACCAAACATGCTCGGCCTTTCAGCCGTGGGGGCGTTATAATGTTACGGTCAATCCCACTATTCGTTGGTAAAAAGAGTAGCCCAAGAGTCAAAATCCAAGTAATAAGAGCACCCCCCCCCCCCCAAGGTCTGTTAATTTGGTAAGTTTAATACCAAATACCCACTTTTAAAAATATATTGTACATCACTCCAAAGAGTTGCGAAGTATGAAAATTTGCCACTAAATCCGACAAAGCAAGCCTCTCAGTTTTTTTATTAGGAATTTGTTTGAAAAGTATACCACGTTGTCTCGTGGTCTTAGCAATGTGTATTCTTGTTCACAGAGTAAACCACAATCACATAGTTTGGTCTACAAGCTGAACCCTCTGTTGGCTCAGCGGTAAGTCTGAGAGCCCATAACGCTAAAAATTGGGTTTCGATACTCGTGGTTGGCACAGTACATATAGTTCATTGTGATGCTTTGTGCTTAATAACAAACAATTCAAGCTGAATTTATTTAAAGACATAAATAGTAAACATGAAACTCGATCTTGTATTACTTTCTTTTCATATATACTAAACGACCCACTACATTTACGTATGTGTGTGTGTGTGTTATCTATTTTATACTGTATATATATATATATAAATAATTCATTACTGCATAAAGTTTTAGTTCCCAGCGTTGTGATTACATTTTTCTATATCATTAGTACTTAAGGTACAAGTTTTCATTTACCTTGCGGGGAAGAGGGCAAAGGGGACAGTTGCCCTCCCCCTCCATAAAAGTCATCAAGGGGCTTTCAAATTCTAGTCAAAATAGAAAAATGTATACACAAGGTTAAGTAGTAGAAAACGTGACTGTCTATTCATGCCTATGTCTGCTGAGTTATTAACTAGCATCCAGGGCCCCAAAAGTACCCCCCCACACACACACACACAAACACCAGCAATGAGATTTTAAACTTCTTTAATTTATTACGCGTGTTACATATGAAATGTATTTGTTGCTTTTTTATCGACTGATTTCTAATTCATTTTTCTCAGGTCCTTCTCTAATCGTAACACTAATACAGAACAAGGCAACGGTCAAGTTAATGATGTTTTTACCATCAGTGATGAACTGGGTGCCATCCGGGCACTTGACAAACCTCCTACTTACGATGAAGTGGTAAAACGAGAAAGAGAGGTAAAATATCAAGTCCTTTCATAACTTTAGTTATCCCCTCCCCCCTTCCTGTCTTAGATTTTGTGAGGAAAGACTTTTATGTCAATAGAACACAATATGAAAACGTTATGATAACCAATGTTAACGTCCTATGAAAACGTAACGGTGGTTAAAATCAACTATATCAATGAGATCATACTATTAAAATGTTAAGGTGGATAAAACTACACGATATTGGTGTGAATAAACTCTGAAAAATGTTAAGGTGGATAAAACTACACGATACTGGTGTGAATAAACTCTGAAAAATGTTAAGGTGGATAAAGCCACACGATACTGGTGTGAATAAACTCTGAAAATGTCATTTTAGGTAAAGTCACACGATATTTTTGTGAACAAACTCTGAAATGTTAAAGTGGATAAAACCACACGATATCCGTGAGAACACACACTGTGAACATGTCAAATTTTAACAATATAGGAACTATCTTTAACTTGAAGAAGCTAACTGTTTTATACTTTTTATCCGATTTTAGGACAAAAACCATCATTACATGTTGTCATTATTTCCTGTAAATGTCTGTTGTTAGGTGATTAAAATGAGCCCCACAGTTAGCTAGAACGTATAAAAAATGTGTTAATTGTTTTCTGTGCATTTTTAATAAACAGGTTTTGGGAATCCCGCCACCCGAATATACAGACACTATGGCTGCCTGTCAAAATGCCCCATCATTGGAATCATGCAGCAACTTAGAAACTCAGCCAAGTAATAATGCCAACAACAGCACCATAACAACGGAATTGGAGGTCTCCATAGCAACCATCGGGAATCAAGACTCGGACTCAATTTTAGAATCAACTAACCTCGAAGGAGAATCAGCAAATAATGTTACCCACATGTCACCAATACCCTTTCCAATATCACCATATGGTGAATCAGACAAGCAACAACAGGAACACACCAATCTAGTTACAAGTGCCACGGACGAGATCTCTAAAGACAACGTATTTGATGCTGGAGAGGGCACTACGTCAATGCCCTCTACCAGCTACGAAAAGTATTACGACAATCCTATATTCCATTCAGAGTGAAAAAAAAAAAAAGCGTATAAATATTGATGAAAACCGTTGAAATTGATGTATTTGTGATTTTGTGGGCCTTAATATATTAATTATTTTTAATTTAGAAATAACAAACACAAGTGTATGATCGAAGTTTTACGGAATTTTTGTACAAAAGAAAATTTATATCGCTATCTTTATTACATTTCACAAACTTATAAAGTTTGTTTCTGTTTGTAATTAAGCACAAAGCTACACAATGGGCTATCTGTGCTCTGCCCAACACGGGTATCGAAACCCGGTTTCTAGCGTTGTAAGACCAAAGACATACCGCTGTGCCACTGGGGGCTCACAAGCGTATAAAAAAGTTTAGAATAGTCCGTTTAATGTTCATAAAATAACTAAACCTACAAAAAAAAACAGTTTGAAACAAGATGCGCTTGTATTTCTCTTGAAAAGAATCAACCAATAAAAATCTGTATCATAGCAGAAAAAATCGTATACTATGTATGAATTCATAAACTTAGTTATTAAAGCTCATGATAAAGAATGTACTTGAACAGTTGTGTGAGTGAACTTGATAGCAGATATTTTCCTAAGTGCATCAGAAACAAAATTTGTAAGTCTGTGGGAGGCAGAAAATAGGTGGAGGGAGGGTGTACTCACCCTGAATTTTTTACAGCTAGAGTGGCAATTTGGGCCTATTTTGACACCCTGAGGCCACGATATAATGGAAAGCAAAGAGAGAGAGAGAAAAACACAAACGAAATTAATGTAAAAATAAACGGTTTTATGATCAGCTATCTTACTTTTTACCCAAACTTCGTTACTTTATATTTCCAATTATTTGCAGTCAGCTTCCAAATTGTTTTTCACATTTTGATACGATTATATCATGACGTTATTTTGAATCAAAATGTGGAAAACTTTACCTTATGGAAATTTATGGGAGGACGGAAATAGGTGCTTGACTTTCTTGTAACTGGGAGGAGGGGGCTGACCCCCTGTTCTCAACCCTATGAAACAGCTATATAAGTTTAGCTTTGTTGTTTTTTGTTCCTGAAAACAAACTGATACATAAGGTTAATGAGTTAGTTTAAGATTTGCATTCACGAAAATTAATAAAATTAATTAACCTTAACGTCGTTAGTGTTTGTGTGTTTTCTTATAGCAAAGCCACATCGGGCTATCTGATGTGTCCACCGAAAGGATTCGAAACCCTGATTTTAGGGTTGTAAATCCGAAGACTTACCGGTGTCCCACCTGGAGGGGGGGGGGGGCGTTAATATAGCAGTAAATTTTAAAATGAATAGCGTAATAAGTTTTTCGAGTTATTTCCGTCGTGCTCAAAAGAAAAATGTTTGGAAGTTGTAAACGTCGAGCCGTCTGTTTTTTGATGTGATGTTACGAGATCATTTGTAATTTCATAACCTTCGCTTTTCAGTAAAACATTGCTAGTGGTGAGGTAGAGTGAACGTTCCTTCTATCAATAGAATCATCATAGCTGAACGTTTGTTTGTTTGTTTTGAATTTCGCGCAAAGTTACACGAGGGCT
>NW_013665705.1:467181-477404 GCF_000517525.1 Limulus polyphemus | reverse complement strand
AAACAATACGTTATTGTGTTGTAAGTCAGAGACGCACTCTAAAACATCGAAACAATACGTTATTGTGTTGTAAGTCAGAGACGCACTCTAAAACATCGAAACAATACGTTATTGTGTTGTAAGTCAGAGACGCACTCTAAAACATCGAAACAATACGTTATTGTGTTGTAAGTCAGAGACGCACTCAAAAACATCAAAACAATACGTTATTGTATTGTAAGTTAGAGACGCACTCTAAAACATCGAAACAATACGTTGTTGTGTTGTAAATCAGAGACGCACTCTGAAACATCGAAACAATACGTTATTGTGTTTAAAGTCAGAAACGCACTCTAAAACATCGAAACAATACGCTATTGTGTTGTAAGTCAGAGACGCACTCTAAAACATTGACATAGCGGTATGTCTGCGGGCTTTCAACTCTAGAAACCGGGTTTCGATACCCGTGGTAGGCAGAGTACAGATAGCCCACTGTGTAACTATACTCGGTTGCAATAAGACAGTCTACCATAGTTATCCATATTGTACAAAGCTACCCTTTTACGCTGAGATTTAAAAGGAAGGAAAAAAATTGTAACGAAAAAGCCTTGACTTTTCCCACATTTTTGCCGACCCTGCAACTTAGGACTAAATGGACACAGCAAGTTGCATCTTACATCACGTAACAACACACAAAGTAGGTCTAAAGACGTATTTCGTATTTGTGGTGATAACTGGCTCCCTTCTCGATCATTATCTTATCAACGAGTAGCTTTGCACAAAACAAACAACCTTATCGTATTGCCTCCTGGTGGTTCAGCATTACGTCTGGGGATTTAGAGCACTAAAAATCGAGTTTCGATACTCACGGTGGGCAAAGTACAGAGATATAATTGTGTAAAGTTGCGCTTGACAACAAGCAAACAGAACTAACAGTACTGATGATTTTCTCCAATAACGGCCGAGTAACACTAGCCTCTGATGAAAGCGAGCTACCTACAATGTTTCGTCATTAGTCCCGCCTCAACTTCTAATCATGTCTTCGTTAAATTTACACGGCCATATTAAAAAGGCAGATTGGGATGATTGGATGATTTGGGTTATTACTGGAATACTCACCATTAGGCGGCAAAAATTTGTTTGTTTTGAATTTCGCGCAAAACTACATGAGGGCTATCTGCGCTAGCCGTCCATAATTTAGCAGTGAAAGACTAGGGGAAAGGCAGCTAGCTATCACCACCCACCGCCAACTCTTAGGCTACTCTTTTTACCAACGAATAATGGGATATAACGCACCCACGGCTGAAAGAGCGAACATGTTTGGTGGCACGGGGATTCGAACCCGCGACCCTCAGATTACGAGTCAAGCGCCCTAACCGGGCCCAAAATTAATTTATTTATGGAATTTCGCAAAAAGCTATACGGGACTATATGTGCTAGACGTCTGTAATTTTTAGACATCACCCACCGCCACCTCTTGGAATGCTCTTGTAAGATCGAATAGTTCGAAGCGCGATCAGCTTTTTGCGGTAACGAAACACAAACCAGGAAATCCCAGCTTCTCAGTCCGGCGAAACAATATAGTTTACTATTCCAAGTGTTTAGTGTGTTTAGAAACATATCTAAAACAGCAGTTTACATAAGTACTGTTATCTTATTTTACTATCTTCCTACATGCAATATTTGAAGCAGTTAATTAATGATTACTATTACCAGATGGGGCCAGTGTACCATCATAACTTTTTGAGTAACTTAAGGTGGAAATATTAGGCTGATTCTATTGGCTATAAAACATCAACAAATGGGCGTGGTTTAGTAATCATAGGTCAAGATGTCCAATTACAGCTGCTTGGCAGGTAGTGAAATTATTAGTTCTCTGCCAATTAGAGAATATATTATTCAGCTTAGTAACTACGTCTACAACCAGCGCTTGAAGTGGGGAGGGGGAAGAGGAAAAGGTTTAGGTTTGTGGACTTTTTTGAACCTGGATATTGTATTTCTCGTTTTTCAATGGTACTCTGTATTTATTATCATGAAAATAACTAAAATGTAAAAATTAGAAACTTATCAGGTTAGATTAGGTAAGATAATGAAAAAGTAATAATAATAATAATTCTTCACGAGGTATCCTCACGAGCAGCTCGTGTGTTACGATATTTGATAAGGTAATGTGAGCTGCACGTTCGCCGATTGATTTACAACTTGTGTGGCGGTATTATTAATTACACACAGTTCAAAGAGCAATAAAACAATAAACTTAAGTATAAACAGGTGTATGTTGTGCAAGATATCGTATGGAAACTCTGATGGTTACGTTATGGTAGGGTGAACAGATTTCCAAACCAAAAAACCGGGATAATCTAGCCTAATTTCAAAATGGCTGTTAGAAATGTGAAATAATTTAACTTTAACTTACTTTAACTTCATTGAATTGTTCCAAATACATTAACATTGTCATTGTTCTTGAAATAATTTTAACTACTTTTTCTGGTGATAGACACAAAACAAATGAGCAGAAATAGTCAAATTTTACACCCAAGAAATATTTAATTATTCACTTTATCCAATTCATCTTAAAATAGGCTATTTCATACATAGATTTATTTAAGAATCCATATCATTTTGAAACATACTATTTTAGGTTTTAGTATTACTTTGAACATGTTAAGACATATTTTTGTGAAGAATGAATAGAACTTGGAAGTTCTGTTTTGTTTTTCATTAAATAGTAAAAGATTTCAGTACATAACTTTGTAAAGTGTGTTTCGACGATGAGCATTGCCTTAACTGTCTCCACATTCAGACCTGGGTTTCTCACCACTCACAAATGGAACTTTCGAGAGGATTTAGCGGCAGGAGAGTACGTGTTACAACAGTGAGCAACTTACGTAGGCCTAGTACATTCGTAATTCGATGTGACTGATAGTTTGATGTCTTTATCATAAAACTGGGACGTTTTATGTGTTCCGAGAACTTTTCTTGGGACGGTGGGATAAACTACCAAAACACGGGTTGTCTAGTCACCCTAAGTGTGTTCTATATCTTTTCACCTAAAAATCATTTAAAAAATTTTTTACAACTTATTTGGCGTTGCTAGGTGCCTAAAAGATTCGGGGCTCTGTCTAATAGAATCGAATCTAGTAACGCTTCTGCGCCCCACTTAAATCACTGCCTACAACCAAGGAAAGACAAAGGCTGTAATGCTTATTCAAAACGATGGTGGTCAATATTATCTAATGAAAACTGCGTCAATAATAACACAATGTTTCACTTGTTATATATGTTGTATTTGGGAACCATATTTGGCTTCAATGATCTTCATAACGCCCGCTGTTGTTAAATAGAGTTATGTAAGAAAGGAAACTATTTTAAATATGCAAGTATATTTTATTTAAATATATTCATTTCCCCAATTTCTTTTTACAAAACACAGGGGTTAGTAAACTAATGCGCAGTGGTTCATACTTATCGCACGTGCGAATAACAAAATGTATATGTAAATTGTATAGTCTGTTTGTTTGTAATTAAGCACAAAGTTACACAATGCTCTGCCCACCACCGGTATCGAAAACTGGTTTCTAGCGTTGTAAGTCTGATCATCAGTGGGACAACTTGGGTATTAGAAAAGTATTATATTTCTAATTCTGATCATCAGTGGGACAACTTGGGTATTAGAAAAGTATTCTATTTCTCATTCTGATCATCAGTGGGACAACTTGGTTATTAGAAAAGTATTATATTTCTAATTCTGATCATCAGTGGGACAACTTGGGTATTAGAAAAGTATTATATTTCTAATTCTGATCATCAGTGGGACAACTTGGGTATTAGAAAAGTATTCTATTTCTCATTCTGATCATCAGTGGGACAACTTGGTTATTAGAAAAGTATTATATTTCTAATTCTGATCATCAGTGGGACAACTTGGGTATTAGAAAAGTATTATATTTCTTATTTTGATCATCAGTAGGACAACTTGGGTATTGGGAAAAGTATTATATTTCTAATTCTGATCATCAGTGGGACAATTTGAGTATTAGAAAAGTATTATATTTCTTATTTTGATCATCAGTGGGACAACTTGGGTATTGGGAAAAGTATTATATTTCTAATTCTGGTCATCAGTGGGATAACTTGGGTATTAGAAAAGTATTATATTTCTTAAATACCCAAGTTGTCCCACTGATGATCAGAAGGGAAAAGTATTATATTTCTAATTCTGGTCATCAGTGGGACAACTTGGGTATTAGAAAAGTATAATATTTCTAATTCTTTTCATCGGTTGGTGCTTGAGTATTGGGAAAGTATTATATTTTTACTTATGGTTGATTAAGTACATGCATTTCAATAAAAAGGTTACTTCAAATTCATTATTTATGGACAATATAAAATTCAATACGTGGGTGAGGATAAATTTACAGTTGGGATTATTTCACGTGACAAGATTTTTATCAACCGTTTGCTTCAGTTGATTACCCTGAGAACAGGAGAAGGGTCACGTTTTACATACTGAAAGGGAGTTGTGGTTTTCTTAAGGGGTGGTAATACATGAACGAAACGAAACAATGGTAGCACGTGTTCAGTTCCTTAGTGTCTTACAGCTGTTCCATACAGATCTGGTTCATGGATAGGATAGAACCTGAAGGGTTCTAGTTGTTCCACTTATTAGTGTATTATATATGCATACTTGCATTCACACTAAGTATGATGTGTACAGCTATATATCACCTGGTTTACAGTATACGACCAGATAATAACTTATTGTCATGGAAGTATTCATCTACTAAACACAATAGGTGAAAATATATCCAATAATACCTTTGCTCTTTACTGTGATTTTTATCGATGCTATCATAAGCAGCCTCTATTATATATTAAAACGGATACTATACTGTCGCTTTCATTAAAAATTATATTTGCATTACCTATAAAATCTCAGCCTACACCGTAATTTATTTAAATTTTATGTTAACTGAATAATACATTGCTATGCCCTATTACCCTTACAAGTATTTATTTCCCCTCTGACTGAACAATATATATTTTGGAAGTTATTTTCATGCAGAGTATAACTAATATTTTGCAGGCTAATCATTACATTTTGGTCTACTATGATTGTTACACTTTATGCAGCCTAAATTTATTGTTATGGGTTGTATCTGGCGCCATCTCTTGTCTGAAAACAGAGGTACTGGTTTATACTTTATCTCGCAACATATTTTTTTCCAGCCATCTTCTAGGAAAAGAAAAAACATTTCAGGTGGACAACTTTTTGCTTCAGTTTGTTTCTTTAGTGACATGTTTGACTGTATGACAACCACTCAATTAATGATTTAAAAAGTCAAATAATTTCATGGAAATTTTATTTTAACGACTTTTATTGTATTACATATAATTTTTTTTATCAATTCCAGTAAAAAAAAAGTTGTTCACTTAACTATTTCCTTCTTAAATCAATATTAACAACATATATATCATTAAAGAAAAGAAAGCACCAATAGGTTTGACGATTTTAAAGAAAAAGTGAAACCAGTTTTTAATTCCGACTTTAAAAGGAAACAAATTTTGTAATTATATAATAGATTTTTTAAGTAATATACCTATTAAAACATATTATAGATTCTCAGTTATATAGGCATCACATTAGTAAGTTACACACAATTGAAGTTCCACGTTTTAGCTATGGTAAGCCAGATTTGTTGGATTTCACACAAATCTACTCTTAAGGCTTCCTGCACCAGCTGTCCTTAATTTTGAAGATATAGATGGGACTGAAGCTAATCAACACATCCACCACTACTCATGGGCTAATCAAATAGTATAATTTGACTGTCACTCTCATAATGCATCAATGGATCCAAAAATGCAGAGTTCAAATCACGAAACGTAGTCGAGCATTCAAACCACTGGGTCACGTTCAGATCTTTTCTCAAGTAATCTAAATAATTCTTCACCTACAGCATCCATTGATCAAATAATACACTGGTGTAAGTCGAGTAAAGAACTTAAATTTGTAAGTTTAGTGCAAATATTACACTTTAATGTACTAAATGAGACAAATTAAAATTTGACAGTTACACAAGTTTTGTCTTCATTATTAATTTACATGCTCACGTGGAACCGAGAGGAGTTACTAAAACATCATCCCGAGCGACTTGTGCACGGAACAGGTAGAAAACATCTATATACTGTTCATTATGCCAATTTTATGGGCCAGAACAATTCTGATCAAATCGGTAAAGAAAATCAACTAATGGTGCAACATTTATAAATACACAACTTTGTTGAGGCTATTGAAGATAACCTCTAATTTTAAGTCCCCCACCCCCATCATTTCTCATCACATTTTTAATTAGAATATTAGATCATAGTTCATCAGCTCCCCTTTCCACTCACAAAAATTCAGTTGAGATTATGGCAGAAATTGAAAAATACTGTTCTGTGTCTGCTAGTACAGATGTTCATAGAACGGTATGGCATCAATACTCAGGTGCCTAGCTTAAGCTGACATCACAAACTATTAAAATCATTATTCATCTGGGATTCTGTTCTGTGTCTGCTAGTACAGATGTTCATAGAATGGTATGGAATCAATACTCAGGTGCCTAGCTTAAGCTGACATTACAAACTATTAAAATCATTATTCATCTAGGATTCTGTTCTGTGTCTGCTAGTACAGATGTTCATAGAATGGTATGGCATCAATACTCAGGTGCCTAGCTTAAGCTGACATTACAAACTATTAAAATCATTATTCATCTAGGATTCTTTTTCGTTATCAACAAACTATTGTTTTGGCTTTGTCCTAAATTCAAAAAGACCAACAAAAAGAAACTCCACAATACCAATAAAAGTTGAAGAGTTTTTGTTTTATAAGTGGAAAAGCAATAAAGGAGAGCTATTTTAGTACTACTTTTAGGTAATAAACTTATATTGTGTGTCTATATATAACACTGAAATGAAAGGAGATTTAACAAAGCTAGACTTACCAAATCAACAAGACAATATATATAACGAATGCCTTTTATTGCATCGGAAAAGTTGCTAACTGGAGGATATAGCAAGATACTAATCCAGTTTCTTGACCACAAAAACAATATAAAACACCTGAAAGTTGAATATCACATAATACAAATCTCTTACAAAAGCATATTGCAACACAACATAATACATGTTTATTTGTGGAAGGTGCAACATAAGAATACATAATACATAACAATGAATAAGCTGAAAAATCTTAAAGAAATCCAAGTAAAAAGCTTATGTAATAAAGTGTATTTTCCTTTCTCTAGCCGAGAAAAACAAATAACTGGACAACACCAAATGTTATTTTCAGTTAACAAACCTAGCAAGTTCATAAAAGTTACTTTTCTTAAAATCCTTTTTTTTTGCATGTGACAAAATAACCATATATAGTACATCTGATCAAATATCAACATAAAAGGGTAATAGTTGTAAATATATTAAACTCATTGTTAACATTCTATAATAAAGTTCCAACTTATATTTGAGCTGATGCTTTTCATTTAACAGAGAAAAATAAGATACAATTCACGTACTCTTATAAAACTTTTATTTGTACAAGTATGTTTATACAAGGTAAGTATTTATTTATAGATTATATTCTCTATCTTTCCTACTTTCAAGAAGTAGAAAGTAAAATATAAAGCCAGAAATTTATGTCGTCCTTTTCGTTTTTGACATGTAATTGCACTTTCTATGTCTACACTTTTGGCCTGCTGCTCTCTTTGGCGGTAATGTTCTTCAGTTGTCTTTTGTTAAAGCACTCGATAGAACCCAGTAAAGCCTTGCGGTCAGAATCACATGACAGAGGGCCATTCCTACTAACTGGATTTAATGGAGAAATTAAGGATTCAGGTGGTGGTGGTGGGGGAGGAGGAGGAGGTGGAGGGACTTTTTGGACATTAGAAGACTCTTCTGCAAGAATAGAAACAAAGTTATCAAATTTGATAACAATGAAATAGTTTCTATTAAGAACGGGTTCATTTAATAAATACTTTATAACAAATGAATATTAATTGTTATAATCATAACAATTTATAGTCTCAGGTAATTGTTTAGCTGAACAATGATTTATTTATGAGATTCCAAACATGAAGTTATTTATTCACGTAAAAATAACATCACCACAGTGAACAGAGGAGTAAATAAATGTATTATAAAGGTTAACTGCACATAAAGAAAATATCTTTTCATTCAAATGTCAAATTGGTTACAGTTCCCTAGTCTCCAACTTATCTGTAATGCAGCTGATGACGCTCACATACCAGATTGATTACAAACACTTACTTTATAATATTAACGTACGAAAATTTAAAAACTTTTGTTTTTGTAATGCATTAATATTTCAGTGTACAAGAAAAGCATATTAAAAGTACATGCATCAATTTACATCCAAATGTACATAAACTTTCCATTAAGAATAATTTCTCAAAATATACGGCCTATATCAATCTTTCATAATCTGATTATATATATATTTTAAAAAGTTCAGTAACACAATGAACATTCACACACAGGCACATTACTTACTGTATTCTATTTATTTATGATATATATATTTTTTTTTTTCTACATTCTACAAGAATCTCATGCCATCATTATAGTGTCCTAATACACAGAGGAAAGTAAAAACCACATTTGCACAAACACGATGTATGAATTTCTCCACAAAAATCAAATGTTTCTGGAAGTGCTAAACTAATGTTCTACTGATTATACTTTATTAGAGGAAAGCCATACAGAGGTTAGTGAGTAAATGCTGCCTCCAATCAGATTCAAGTTTACTATAAAAAATAAAATTTCATAGAGACATCCAGATATTTGAAAACAACAGTAAAATTTATATATATGTGTATGTTTTGGAAATCTTAAAAAAAAGATAACACATGGAAAAGAAGGATAGCGTGAAACTTATGCAGTATATCAAAACCTTAGATGAAATATAATTAAATGTAATTTTATGGGGGGGAAAAAACTGAAAGAATAAATAATAAATTGCAGCCACAATACCAACATCCAACATTGGAGCACCTTATGATTTGTGCCCCAGTGTTGGATGTTTGTAATATGGCTAAGATTTTTTTCCCCCATAAAATTACATTTAGTTATATAAATATAATTAGTACTACTTAATTACATGTATAAAACTTGTATAAATTTAAGATTCTCAAACTACACTAAAAGTTGAACACTTGCAAGTAAATGCAATACGTCTTCCTCATCTAACTTATTAAATAAGATCCTCATAATACAATAGTTTTCAAGAAAGAATGGTATTCAAGGCAAGGAAAGGGGTATAAAACAATGACATATTGAGGTAAACTAAATTATGACCTTATAATATACAGAGCATTCAGTTTCTCTGTAAATAAGTTTATTCATAAAGACCAATTCTTTCACACCATATTTGCAATTGTATGCACAACTGTATAAATTAAACTTTTACTCTTGTAAAGATACTAGGCACAAATCCCACACATGGCTGCTTTGTGCAAAGTTTCATTTACATTGGTTGAGATATAAACAGTAGGCCAAACTCCTAATTCTGTAACATTTTCTGATCTCTGATTCTCGTAAAATTACAAGAAAGACAAAGTCTCACTTAGACTGGTCTACATATATACATAGAAGTAAACGAATGGCAGGACTAAATTTTCATCTTTGATACACATAAAACTGTAAGAAAAGCACAAGTCTCATATCTATCTGCTTTACTTTGTGGAAGTTGTTCTAAGGTATCTTAATGCAGTCTGATCTGAATTGGTCAAAATATAAAAACAAAGAAAGCCAAAAACCCTAATTTTGCAATTCTTTTTTACCTTTGATACTTGTAAGTTCAAAAAGAAAGACACAAATCCTAAATTTATCTGATTTAGTGTACTAGTACTCTATGTATTGTACAATTCAGGTATTTATTTTATATTTTCATAAACATTAGTTTTTGACTGTACTATTGATAATTTCCTGCTACTTGATTCCACATGTAGATACATATACTCATTCCTGCATCTCTACCCTAATGGACATAAAATAGAAATGCAGCTAAAGCATATAATTTAATGTTTTATTCACTTATCTTGGATGATTTAATGCTTGACCAATCAGCAGTATACTCAGATAAAAAAAAAAACCTTACCCTAATGTATTTTTTTGTATATATATTTTTTCTAAGTCTTTTGTTTGTTTGTTAGGGTTAGTATCCAATATGATTGGTTTGTTAT
>NW_013665705.1:464458-467145 GCF_000517525.1 Limulus polyphemus | reverse complement strand
GTCCCTAATTTAGCAGTGCAAGACTAGAGGGAAGGCAGCTAGTCATCACCGCCAACTATCGGGCTACTCTTTTAACAAATAATAGTGGGATTGACTGTCGCATAATAATGCCCCCACCATTGATAGGGTGAATATGTTTGGTATGACAGGGATTTGAATCCGTGACCTGCAGATTGCAAGTCCAGCACCCTAACCACCTGTCCATGCCGGACTGTCCAAATATGAAACTTTTTCAGTGCTTATATATATATATATATATATATCTATACACATTCTTGGATAGATGATTTTGATATCTTTCTTATGAAACTACTTTGGTGGTCACTAATTCTAAATGGGCTAGCTTTCAACATGGTTTCTGACTCTCTGATATTTTACTCAGTATTAAGAAAGCATTTGAAACTAGTTTGAGTATAGCTGCAGAAGTGGAAATACCATGACTACAATCTCAATGGTGCAACTGTTTCATTTCACTCCATACAAAATTTATACCGAAGCTGCAAAATGTAAAAAAAACGTTAATCTAAATTTAAAGGGTATGACAGTAACAGTATAAGTTGGGGTTTAAAAATCAGAGTGAATCGATCAAAATAGGAATGGATGGCATCTCGGTCTTACCACAGATCGTGAATACCACTCCTTATACACAAGCTTACATTTCTTTTTATATGATATTATCGATGCTTGAGTTTCAAAAGTTGTAGTGCTGGAATGCATTAATTCAACTGCAGTTAAAAAATTACCTAAAAATAACGTACCTCCACCAGTGCTATAATGTACCTCTACCAGGGCTACAACGTACCTCTACCAGGGCTACAACGTACCTCTACCAGGGCTACAACGTACCTCTACCAGGGCTACAACGTACCTCTACCAGGGCTACAACGTACCTCTACCAGGGCTACAACGTACCTCTACCAGGGCTACAACGTACCTCTACCAGGGCTACAACGTACCTCTACCAGTGCTATAACGTACCTCTACCATTGCTATAACGTACCTCTACCAGTGCTATAATGTATCTCTACCAGTGCTATAATGTATCTCTACTAGTGCTATAATGTACCTCTACCATTTCAGACAGCACAAGTGTACAGGCAACACCACAATGGTGATATTCTTTTGATGCATTTTCATATGTACATGGTCAAATTCAAACATAGTTTTCTTTAAAAAGAATTCTATGTATTGTTAAAAAAGTTCCATAAAAGTGCCAGACCACCATTCCAGCTATCAGAATAAGTGCCAAAAAGGCATTCTGTTACAACCCAGAGTATTGGATATTACAGAAGTGGACAAGAGGGTTGTTAATATATTCTGTCAGTTCAAGTTGATCACATATCACAGCATCATTAAAAAAACTAAAAAAATTGTGATAATAATGAAAAAACAACAACAAACATTTAAGTTAATCATATAACAAAGAATTTGCATGCTTAAGATACTCTAGTAAAATCAGACAAATCTTGTTGGAGCTAAAAGATGTCAACATGATGACATTTTAAGAAAATTCAGCTTCTATCAAAACTAAAAGAGAAGTAAGATGCAGAAACAAAAAATTTTAGGTGCTAAAAATTAGCATATAATATGAAAAATCTACTCAGAGAAAAGCTGTCGTTGTCACCTTAACTTAGCCTACACTAGGGCAAAATGAAATCTAAAATGTCTTGCACTTTGCACGAGTTGTTTGCATGTTTTAAGAAGCAATAAACAGGAATAATTGTAATGAATATTATTTTTGTTCCTAGCTTTTATGCATCAAAGATGAGAAGGACTGAAGTTAATATATTTTTGTTGAGTTGAAATCTTTATTGAATTGCACAAATAAGTACATTTCAAGTCTTTTCTTGAGCTTGCAGATAAAACTAATGCAATGGATTAAGATGAAAAATTAACTATTTTAAGACCATCACCCTCTATTGAGTTGTTGAAAGTTTTGTACACCTTTTTAGGACTATAGTTTCTCAAGTGTGTAAACCATTCTGTTACAAAATCTTATTATTTTTGGTTACCTTCTACAACTGTTTAACACAGGACAGTATCAGCTGTTAACCATGTTACTACTACTACTAACAAGAATACCAGCACACATCAATATTAATCTTCATCTAACAGGATAGTACTAACTGTTAACAATGTTACTTCTATTAACAAAGACATGTTCAGTATTTATCTTCAATAAACAAAGAAATACGTAGTATGCCTACAAAAACTCTTACTTATGAATTCTTTACAGAAAAACATGCTGATGATAAACTAGTCAGTATAAAAAATTTTTTGATGTTTTTCTATTACCTGAACTAGATTTCAATAGACCATTCTGAAGTGTGATAGATGTAACAGATGAAGATAAACTGGTTGTAGTGTTTGTAGTTGCTAACTTCTGCTGCTGAAAGAATACATGTTATACATTTTTCTTCGATTACAAAAAATAAAAAGAGTTGATACTGGAGAAGTATCCAGCCGATTAATTCTTGAAAACATTCTTGTTACAAGAACACTTAGCTATAAAACAGAAAACCATCTTTATCAAAACTGTTAGAAAATTTCTAAGTCTGATTGCAAAGAAGAATTATAAATTAAATATATTATATTAAATGCACAAATCTTAAGAAGTTAAAATAATTACAATAAACAAGTCTGTCTTTATAGCAAAACACACACACACATATATATATATATATATA
>NW_013665705.1:462874-463812 GCF_000517525.1 Limulus polyphemus | reverse complement strand
ACACGACGAGACATACATTCGGCATGTAATGCTGTTTGAATACAAGAAATAAAACAATGCCTCTATAGCCACAAAGAATATCAAAGAAGTTTATGGAAATGTTTTTAACGTTCATAAGTGTCAACGATGATTCAGCAAATTTTATTCAGGTGACTTTAGCCTTAAAAACTGTGATGGCAGGGGCTGACATGTTGGAATTAATATTGATGCTCTGAAGATGCTTGTTGAGTCTATCCCAAGTCAACACACTTGTGAAATGGCCCTGAAATTGCATGTCTCTCATGAAACAATACTTAAACATCTAAGGAATATGGGAAAACTCTATAAAGAAGGTGTTTGGGTGCCTCACGAACTCTCTGATGATCATCATTTCCAACGTGTAAACGTTGCTTCGTCTTTTCTGGCACGTAACGCGTGTGAATTATTTTTGGACAGAATTGTCACCGCCAATGAAAAATGGATTCTCTATGCGAATATTAAATGTGAAAAACAATGGTTCAGTCCTAGATGAAAACCACTTCCGACCCCGAAACCTGGACTCCATCCGCAGAAGTGATGCTTTGCATTTGGTGGGACATCAAAGGAGGAATTCATTTCGAACTCCTCAATCCACAGTGAACTGTCAATGCAGAGATCTATAGTCAGCAACTGGAACGTTTAAATCAAGCCCTTCATCAGAGACAACCTTCACTCATCAATCGTAAAGGTGTTCTTCTTCTCCACGACAAAGCACGTCCACATGTGGTACATTTGATGCAGCACAAGATTATGGAGTTGGGTTGGGAAGTTCTCCCCCACCCATCATATTCTCTTGATATGGCATCATCATATTGTCATCTTTTTCGTTCGCTGCAACATCATCTTAATGGGAAAAACGTATGCAAATGTGGAAGGTGTTAAAGAGGACATCAACATGTTTTTTACTTCAAAGCCAAGTG
>NW_013665705.1:460499-462864 GCF_000517525.1 Limulus polyphemus | reverse complement strand
CCTTCATCAGAAACGCCCTTCACTCATCAATTAGAAAGGTATTCTTCTCCACGACAATGCACGTCCACATGGGGCACGTTTGATGCCACACAAGATTGTGGAGTTGGGTTGGGAAGCTCTCCCCCACTAACCATATTCTTCAGATATGACACCATCAGATTACCATCTTTTTCGTTCGCTGCAACATCATCTTAATGGGAAAACGTATGCAAATGTGGAAGGTGTTAAAGAGGACATCGACATGTTTTTTCTTCAAAGCCAAGTGATTTCTTTAATCACGACACTAACAACCTGATTGTAAGATGAAAAAGCATCATCAATAAGAATGGAGACTATTTTATTTAGTAAATGTTTAGTTTTGATATACAAGTTGTTTGGGTTTTTCATCTAAAAAAGTGACATTAATTTCTTGATGCCCTAATAAAAACATCAACAATGTGAATCAAGTTACTACACAAAACATGTGTATCTGTCTTAGCAATATTAATAAAATAAAAACATCAACAATGTGAATCAAGAAGTTACTACACAAAACATGTGTATCTGTCTTAGCAATATTAATAAAATAAAAACATCAACAATGTGAATCAAGAAGTTACTACACAAAACATGTGTATCTATCTTAACAATATTAATAAAATAAAAACATCAACAATGTGAATTAAGAAGTTACTACACAAAACATGTGTATCTGTCTTAGCAATATTAATAAAATAAAAACATCAACAATGTGAATCAAGAAGTTACTACACAAAACATGTGTATCTGTCTTAATTATTAAACAAATTCATCATTAATAATACACCACAAAGAGGTACTACAGAGGAAATTATTTTCTGTCTTTACAATATTAATAAACTAAAATATACCATCAATGCTGAATCAAAAAATTAATAAAAGAGGAAATGGGTATCTGACCTGTCAGTATCAATAAAGTAAAATTCATCACCAAGGACGACAGACAGACGAAATAACTTGTCTTTGCGAAATTAACAAACTGAAATATATCAACAATACCGAATAACTAAAAAGTACTAGAAAGGAAATGCTTACTTTTTTCCTTTCATTTAGTCGTTTCTTTCTCCCCTCATCCGACATCAACTGAATTTTGACTTTTGACAACTGTTGATTATGGCGAAACTAAAATACATGAAAGATTATTATATGCTGTCCATTACACGCAAAAAAAAAGTAGGAATAGAAAAAAATGTGTGCTAATAATTTTTGTTGACATAAAACTTCCATGTGAGTGAGTATTAGCTTACGGTAATATGTCCAACTAATTATTAATGTTCTGTTGATACTTATTCCTATTCTAATTGGTTTTCATGTAATTTACATAGTAGTTTTTACACATTTTGATTGAATCTAGCAAGATAGTTAGAACTGAAACTGTACAATATGTATTTGTTTGAATGTATCACATCTGATATACAAATAGAAGTATTCTCTTCATTAACTATTATTTTGAACTTAAGTAAATAAACAATCTAATATAGATTTAAAGCAATTACAGATGAAACAGAAAAATTAAGCTACATGTTAACATCAATTTTAAATAGTTCTATAAATCTGCTTACAAAAGTAAGGAAGAAAAAGTAAATTATAGAATTATTTTTATGTCATTAAATTATGACATCCCAATTAACAGGTCACGATTCACTACTACAACCTAAGGACCAGAAGATTAAAATCACAGTTTTGTTCAGATCTGAACATGGAAGCTGAAAATTCCTTGAAAATTTCTAGATATAATAAAATTTTGGATGTTCATAATTATG
Source organism: Limulus polyphemus (assembly GCF_000517525.1). NCBI lineage: Eukaryota > Metazoa > Arthropoda > Merostomata > Xiphosura > Limulidae > Limulus > Limulus polyphemus. The sequence goes on along the minus strand of NW_013665705.1, from coordinate 461,083 downwards.
GCTTATCATTCTAGAGTATATTGATTGCAGGAGAAACATATTCAATGCTTTATATTTTAAGATGCAAGTTTTATTTTAAGTATCAATCTTCAAAATTAGAAACATTTATAAAGAACCGAATTAGAAGCAATGCCTTTAACATAGCAACAGCTCCATTAACAAGGTTACAGTTTATATTCTGTAGTGTGAATTCCACGTGCAGAAGAGTATATATGGACCTAAATTCGTAGCAATGCCAGCAGGATGAGAACAGCTATTATTTCAAACTTTATTAAAGAAAAAGTGAAATTAAATGTCCAACATACAGATTTCTGTTCCTCTTTAATCTTGGATTCTACTTGTTCTTTGGCTTTGTAGAGGTTTTGTCTCAGTTGTGGTGGTACTTTTAAATGTACTTTCTCTTGTTCTGTACTTGATAAGTTGGCAAAGAATCTGGAGTTTAAAAATTGAAATGTATATAATAAAAATGGAGAACAAATTCCTTAATTTCCACTTGGGAAAGATCAATGTTAATTACATATCAAACAGTTATAGTAATCTCTATCTCTCTATGTGTATATATATATATATATATATATATATAT
>NW_013665705.1:456929-460422 GCF_000517525.1 Limulus polyphemus | reverse complement strand
GAAACAAACTTAACCTTTAAACTTTACCTACCTTACGGGTAAAGGAATACTAATAGTTAATTAACTATATACAAACAGTTATAGTAATACTCTATCTCTCTATGTGTGTGTGTATATATATATATATATATATATATATATTATATAAAAAAGTTTTGGTTTACTTTCAAACAGTAAAATAAAGTGACTGGAAAAAAAAAAGAGTACGGTTCATACTATTAGAATTATAAATAAATTTGAGTTAAAAAATACATAAATGTTTACATAGAAGTTAATTTTCTTTTACATATTTAGTATTCATATGTATGAAAATTTTACATTCTGTAAACTGGTGAGTGAACAGATGCTATCAAATCAGTCTTTTACTATTTCTATTGAATATTCAATAATTCATTAAAAAAATATGGTTCCATTTTTCTACAACCCAAAATGTCTACCTTATTTTCATTTCCAATTTCAGAAATGGAATTAAGGATTGATTATTATTACTTTATTACAAAAGTTTCCTGATAATGTTGAATGAAATACAGAAATAAATTACTCCAATTACACTCGAGAGTCAAACTATAATGTTTTTTTCAAACCCACTCATAAACAACTTTTCAAATATAATCAAACAAAATTACTTACTCTCCTGAATAACTTTTTTGTTTCATAAATTATATTACTTACTTATTACGTTTGTTTGTTTCCTTAACTATCTAAATATATCTGAGGGATATTGGAGTTAAAGTTTCAGTATTCCAACTTTTTTCTAGTTACATATTCATGTTTTTAAAACAAACATACAAACTAGTGTTGGTTATCGTAGCAAACTTTTATTGCACAAACAAACAATACAGTATTTTACGATTTTACAAGTTGTTTCAAGATGTAAAATCGGATACATTTATAATATTAACAACTTGATTTTTATAATAAAGATATCTGCTGTCTAAAAACTTCTATTTTTATCAGTATGCTTAATATTTCACCTAAATAATATAAATCTGAATTGATTAATTGCAGTAACATTGCTTCATATCCTACCTCAAGGAGAGTGTGGCATTTTCAAAGATCACCTACTGACAGTCAGTTAAACTTGGAATGCTTTTATTCATAATAATTATCTATACACGTATATCACATGAGTATTCAAATTTATACTAAAAATCGTAATCAGTAATTTACTATATTAACTGGAATTTTTGTTGACATTTCACATATTGTCACAAAGCAAACATCTCACCTGCAACTTACCAGTTTTATATCCAGTGTATCTAAAGTTACAATGAGCACTTGAAAAACTCTCTATTACTAGCTCTTAAATCACTAGCCAAAATCAAGTTAAAACCAAGAGTGTGGCAGATATGAATTGAGAATTGGCCCGACCTCAAGTTACAATGAGCACTTGAAAAACTCTCTATTACAAGCTCTTAAATCACTAGCCAAAATCAAGTTAAAACCAAGAGTGTGGCAGATATGAATTGAGAATTGGCCCGACTCTGATATAGTGATTTTACTATACTACAATGAAATAAGAGAGAAAAAATATCTTTTACCTTAACAAGCATGATGGAATTTGGAATGATTTAACATGACAAATATAACATACATTTCACTTGACTGAAAGAAGGTTTAAAAGTAAAATATGTGTAGTTGACAGATAACTAGCTATGTTTGTAGTTCTTTTATTTCTTAAGAACAAAAAATATATGTGTGTGAACTTACGGATGAGCGAGCAAATCAGATATTGATGGAAGTCCTTTTTTTTTACATGCTTCTGTGGAGATGGTAGCTTCCAGGATCGATCCTAACATCAAGAGGATTTAAAATAATAGGATGAAAGTTAGAATAACTGGAAGGACGATTCTTAGTATTGAGTGCAATATAACTCGGAATAAAAACATTATTTAAAATGAATTAAATGTCACCTTGTATGAAAAAGAACAAAGACTTGAATTGGGATTTTACATGTTTAAGCCTTTCTTCAAAAGAAGCCACAGCAATTCTGATTTGAGTCTTACAATATGTTAGAACTTTTTTAAAGAAAACCATGAATGGTTAACACTCAACAGGTTTCCCTTACTGACAATCAACAGAACCAGGTGTGTATTTTTTATAGGATGATTTGATTTTTATGTTACTGACCTCTCTCAAAATACTACAGAGAATGAGTGGTGATGTCAAACAACACATTTCCAAGTATGCCTATTAATATGTAGAAAACAGTACACAGGAAGGAACTTAATCACACAACCTCACTTAACAATAAAAACCATCCTACAGGCAGGAGGAGTTCATTAAAGCCAAAACTCTACTTTCTTTACATTTTACTATAAGCTATAGGAAAGTAGACTACAGATATCCGACTAGCAATGTACAACTGATCTACACAAGTGCTCAACTCCCGATTATTCTTGCACATCATCTTGAATACTTTTAGTTGTAACTGATATGATGAAAACTTACAATGTACAATGTACAACTGATCTACACAAATGCTTAACTCCCGATTATTCTTGTACATCATCTTGAATACTTTTAGTTGTAACTGATATGATGAAAACTGGTCTAGAAGTTGATGAAATCATTGATAATAAAATACTATTGTTCTTCATTTATAATGGTCATAACTAGAACTGTTCATGATTTTTTCCACATGAGCACATTACTCCTATACATGAAACTTGTGTACATGTATATATCTTTATATATATATATATATAAAAGAGAAAGTTTATTTATTTGTTTATTTTGTTCGCTATAGGAAATCAAACAGTTGCACTTACAAATTTTAAAATTACTTCATAATAACCAGTTTTTTTACAAGAAATGTATTGGTGCCATTTATTTTGTATTTGGTGTAGTATTTAATAACGAAATTGACAATTAATGATTATTGCGGCATTTTTTGTAATAAACATACAATATATGCACAACAGAAATTAAATGATGAGATGAAAATGTGTTATAATGGCACGTAGAAAGAACAACAATAAAATGGACCTACAATATTATTGACTATTTGCAAATATTAACTATGGAGACGAGGTAATAAAATAAAAATAAAGTCGAGAACAACAACAAAATTTTATAAACGAAAACCTCTTGCTGAGCATTGGCTATAAAATTATTTCCCTGTCAATGTTCCCATCTTCACTAAAAGGTGTAAGATGATAAAAACAAGTTCTTAGAAGAAAAATAAACAAATAAATAAACTTCCTCTTATATATATAAAGATTTCCCTGTCAATGTTCCCATCTTCATTAAAAGGCGTAAGATGACAAAAACAAGATCTTAAAGAATCTATCTATATACTGCTAAATCTCTGAAATTGTTTGTTTGTCTGCTTATTTTCTCAGTCAAGCAATCATTCACGCTACCGTTCGCGCTCTTTACGAAACTTCTTACTTCACTTTTTTTGAAAAATGAAATGGTCTTACCTTTTGCTCCCGATCAACAGTCAAATAGCTTTCCTTGAATTATGAATAACACGAATGGATTGAAATAT
>NW_013665705.1:414954-456141 GCF_000517525.1 Limulus polyphemus | reverse complement strand
ATTTCAAATAAAGCTTTGTTTGATTAAATGCTTTTCTATTTCTCGGATCACAGCTTTTGTCTACTTACTGACTAATTTGCTGAAAAAAATACTGAACTATACATTTTAAATCTAAATTTTCACCGTGCAATGCCGGGTAACTCAGCTAGTATATATATATGTATAAAACTACTATTTAATATAAAGAGGGTTTTGAAAATTTTTTAATTCTACATACTTAACTCCACAGAACACTCCTGAGGAAAAGAGTTACAGGTGGGTGTGAGGCATGGAGATCCGAAAATCATCTCGTACATCAGGTGACCAAAGGAATAAACATCCACATTTTGCAGCGTCTGAAATATTAGACTAGTTAAAAAGGTTGTGAGCTGCATTTTCAATGTTTTAAAAACAAAATCTAATAAATGAGGTTAAAATATACTTAAGACTTCTTGAAAGATTTGCTGTTGTTGTAAGCTACATTTTCAATGTCTCAATTTAGATGTTTCCTAGAGGGAACTCAACTTTATAATAAATACATGATCTAGAAAGTTCATGAAAGATAAGAACCATGAAACTTCTTGGGCTGTGTAGAAATAAAAGCACTATATATATATGAGTAGTCAGTCATGACTGAATAGTTAAGTGCCAGTCAGAGTTAGTGCATTTATTCTGCTATTCAGTTACTTGGCGGGATATGGCATTTGTTTATCGATCAAAGCTAATTAAGTCAGGTGTATGATTGCAGTTTATATTAAAACATAGTATTTGAAGTTAAGCCTACGTTTAACTGCACAGTTTAAAAAGTTAGGCCTATAAGTGACAGTTGCTGAATAGGCATAACTGAAGAAATAAATTACTTTATTATCATTACATTGACTTACTTGGCATTATTTTTAAAAAATAATCCAAAAAACACCCATCCAACAGAATATTTCACAACTTTTTTTTTTTAATCCAACCTTTTCTGGAAAGCATGAAATGCCTTTATTCAATCACATTGTTTACTTACAGATTGCAGAAAACTAACTACACATTGTTTGAAAAACTTAATTGTACAGTAAGAATGAGCAGGATTTAAGCCATAACTTCGAGCAGTATTTTTAACCAGTATCAAATCAGATACAATCAGTATTTTCTTAACCCATAAAATATCAACATTGTGCCCTGTTATAAAATAACTCGTTAAAAAGCCAGCTCAACTAATATCGAGATAAAACAGTAAATTTAGCAACAAATATTTTTGTAGTAAGCCTTGTTAACATTTATAATTGACAAAGTTAAAAATAATTTGATATAAAAAGTACATGTACAAATTATTTTAGTTCAAATAATTTCATAGTTTTTTTTTGTAGAATTAGAAATAAAACTGCAAAATTAATGATAACTATATCCCCGTATTCAGATTTGTAGAAGAAATGCTGAAATTATGCTACCCTGTATGCTTGCTTACGGGATGTCAGGAATAATAAAACACCTATGATTCCTTCTCATCTTTATCTGGTAGTTTTGGTTTAATCATGCTCTTAACTATGTTTAATGAATTATAAAAAAACAGTAGTTTTTGTTTTCAAGTAGTTTCAGTCTAATATGTTTATTTTTGTTGAGGATAGAATCCCATATAAATATTTTCATCTTGGTTGCTAAACTCAGATATATACACACTAAGTAGAGTAAAATCTTTAATTAATATTACTTGATGTCTTGGGTTGCAAAAATATGTACTTATACATTATTAATTTTGAGCTTACCCCATTTATTTTTCAGCCCCACAAACAATGAACCCCCCTCTAGTTTATTTTTTTTTTCAATGTTTCAGGGGTATTTGTTTCTCTCAGTGTATTTGGTTTGGTTTTCACGCAAAGCTACACGAAGGATATGTGCATTAGCTATCCCTAATTTAGCAGTAAAAGACTAGAGGAAGGGCAGCTAGTCATCATCACCCACCACCACTCTTGGGCTACTCTTTTAAAAATGAATAGTGGGATTGACCATCACTTTATAATGCCCCAACAGCTGAAAGGGTGAGCATGTTTGGTGGGACGGGGATTCGAACCTGCGACACTCAGATTGCGAGTCAAGTGCCCTAACCACCTGATTATGCTGGGCCCTCTCAGCTAGACAATGGATTATCTGTGTTCTGTCCATGGTGTGGAATCAATCCTGTATTTTAGTGATGTAAGTCCACACAGTTAACCAACCTGGGAACAGGGATAGTTGTTTATTTACTAAATGAACAATCAAAATAATACAGTTGTACAAGAAGAACACTAAATTTTAAAACACAAAACTAACTTGGTGTATGAAATGAAAACAAGCTACTTGTATTATGTGTTAGAAATATAAGACAGCTATTTGTTATAAAAACATTTTAGTCGAACCTGAACTTTTCGTAGCTGTACAAATTTTGGCCGTAAGTAGGCTGGTAAACCTAGTAATTGATTTTCTACTTCTAATAACCTGCACGTTTCTTTCTTGATGATGATATTTCCAGAATGTAGGTGGCCTATGTATTCATAAAGAAGTAAAAAATATATATATATATATATACAGATATAAATATATATTTTCAACATCTCTATTCACGAATGATAATATTAGATCTACATCAAATATTTCCAACATAAATACATGCAGAGATATAATCTCATTGTTTCTAAAAATAAAAATCATAAAATTTCTTAAAAAACATATTCTGCTTTAAGAAAATTGTAGAGGGAGAAGTTAAATAAAAATACAACATAAGCCATATTAATTACACAGACCTGTGAATTTAAATTTCATAAAAGTTGCTTTGGTTTTAATAATGAATTTTTCATAATTCAGCTACACAGATTTTGAAAACAATATTAATTTTTTCTATCATGTAAGGATTTTTTACAAATAATGAAGAAAAAACCTTTACTTAGATCAAATTATTATTTCTTTACCACAATTAACATTTTATATTATTATGTTTATCAACAAAAATACAAACAAACTGAAGAAAAGAGAAGAACATTGATGTCAAATGAATATTTATCCTCACTCATCCTGTTTTACTTTGTTAAATCTATGTCTAGTCTCAAACTACATGTTATGGTCTTGTAAAAAACCAAATTTCGTTTTTATTTTCAATTTGCCATTGCCCAGGGTTACTGATGAGAGGTGTAATTCCCTGTAACTGGTATAACTCAGTAAGAAGTGGTAAATTGATAGATAGATTGGCTTTCACACACACACACACACATACATACATATATGTGTGTGGGTGTGTATTAACAATCAACTCCAATTACAGAGTATCACACAGAGTAAGGTGATGACAACCGACTACCACAGATAACAATATGATGCCAATTATTGACCACCACACAGTAACAACTACTAATCATAAATATTAAGTTAGTAGCAACAACTAATCACCATCAGAAGCAGATACAGGTGTTTAGACATGGAGTGATCCAACTCTTGGACCAGAATATTAACATACTCATATATATATATATATATATAGTTATAATGATATGTTTAATTCCTCAATATGTTAATAAGAAGATAAGTATATCATTGTTCTAAAAATAATATTAATAATAACAGGGAATATAACATTTTAATTTTCATTAATGATATAGAATATTTTAAAGCTTCATGAACTGAATAACAAGGTTCATATACTTCTTTCCTTTGTTGTTGTTGCTCTGGAGAAAGAGGGTCCTGACCCTCTGGAATCTTATATCCACCACTAAACATATACAGAGCAAGGTGACAATTAATAATCATAAATACCAAGATGGAGATAAGTACTGACCACCATACATAATAGGATGATGATCACACAGAACAAGATGATAACTAATAACCATTACTACCAAGTCAGAGATAACTACTGACCACCATACATAATAGGATGATGATCACACAGAGCAAGATGATAACAACTAATAACCATTAATACCAAGACAGAGATAACTACTGACCACCATACATAATAGGATGATGATAACACAGAGCAAGATGATAACAACTAAGAACCATTAATACCAAGACAGAGATAACTACTGACCACCATACATAATAGGATGATGATCACACAGAGCAAGATGATAACAACTAAGAACCATTAATACCAAGACAGAGATAACTACTGACCACCATACATAACAGGATTATCACAAAAAGCAAGATGATGACAAACATTACCATCACAAAGAGTAAGATGGTGAAAAACACTACCACCACAATAAGATGATTACACAGAGTAAGATAGTGAAAAACACTACCACCACAATAAGATGATTACACAGAGTAAGATAGTGAAAAACACTACCACCACAATAAGATGATTACACAAAGTAAGATAGTGACAAACACTACCATCACAAAGAGTAAGATGGTGAAAAACACTACCACCACAATAAGATGATTACACAAAGTAAGATGGTGACAAACACTACCACCACACAGAGTAAGATGTTGACAACTAGTGATTGCCACACAAAAAAGCTTAATATCATATGTATTAAATCAGTTATTGTGCTTGAAAGTCTTAAGTAATTCATATTTTTACACATCTGGCTATAGTTAGAAATTAGAGGTAAATATAGATGAAACTTAGCTGAATGGATGGCAACTGCCTGTTACAGAAACACAAGTGTAGAGGACGACGTTTGTCAAAATAATAAGCTTATTCTTCTTAATATTATATATAGTAGTATTTAGTAAGTAGGTTGAATAATATGGGTGTTGGGCGAAGGATTCTTCTACGGTAGGTGTCTGTGACTTGGTGATGATAAATTCAAAAATAAGTAAACAGCATGCACTCCACTTGTTTTCAAAATATCATGTGTATGTGTATATATATAAAACTAGTTAAACGTATGTACAACTAATTGTTTACACTATAAAGATCATGGGCATATCTTAAACACTACATAGTTCTCTTTTTCTTCTCAAAAGTCCTCTTAGGCCTATTCAACTGCTTTAGAATTTCAGTTGACAAGCTGAACTACTTTTCTCTATTTCTATAACACTAGTATTCCATGTATAATTCACTTACAATTATAGCACGTTTACCACAGTCATATACTGCTCTTCCAGTAATCGTCTGGTTATCGTACTTCAGATATCTTCTGTTCCTTTTGTCGAAGTGCACTCAGGTTGGTACAATTACTTTAGAACTTGCTTTGATGGAATAAACTATACTTATTATCTCTTTTAGAACTGTTATTTTTACTCTAACATATTAATCATTAGGCCTTTCACTCCTACTGCAGTTAACAGTAAGTTTAACTTTCTTTGGCCGAACTTCTACTTCCTGTGATTTTACTTTCTCATCTGTTCTGTCTGTCAGCTATTCCCGCTCGTCCCACACTACATATATATTTTTTTTCACTTAATCGTCTCATTGACTTCTAGAAATCTCTATATCCTCGACATCAATAAATTTCTTGCAATGTTCAATAGCCTCAACACCAATGAATTATTTAACACAATGTACGATTCTTATTGAGTTACATAACTAAACTTGTCATAACGTTTACTTTAAAATAATTTCTTTTAATTCTCGTTATGAAAAAAATTAAACAATCATGAAATATTCACTCACAAAATAAATAAATTACAATACCTAAACAGTCTTTTATATCATGACAACATTTCGAAAGTCTTCTACCTTTCATCTTCACGGAAGACTTTCAAAATGTCATCCTCTACATTTGTGTTTCTACAAAAGGCAGTTGCCATCCATTCAACTAAGTTTCGTCATGAATACTCTCCTTGAACAATCTATTAAAGAACAGTGGTTAATATTATCCTGAATTTTGATTTACTTAAATATTTATTAAGAGAGAAATTTTAAGAAATCATTGTTATTAAGTAGATGTTAATTTTCAGAGACAGACAAAAATTTAGTCTATTAGTTTAATGCATACGTCTAACTATTACAAATATTGTCAAAAAAATGTTTCTTTTATTTCATAAAGGATGCACAAAGTGAAAATCTTTAGGTTATGAAAAGTTATTTATATCATTGGAAAAAGGTATTTTCTGTATCTCTTTACAACCCAAGAATTACTTGCACGATGTATTACTTTTGGTAAAACACCTAAGGGTTATAAATGTGTTAAATTGCTGTTTCAGGCAGCACAGGATAAAACAAGCTTCTTGATATACTGAGTTAAAGAAGAAAATATTTAATTAACATCATCACATAACAGCTACTTAAAACAAAGAAAAAAGAAGTGAAATCTTTAAAATGTTTTCTATTTTTACCATGAAATAGTCCTTTATCTTGTAGGAACTTTAACGCAACAAGAATCTGTCGACCAAACTTTTTGATCAAGTGTTGAGGAACAGGGATGACTATCTTTGGATTAATATATTTCTTTATGAACGAGTTTTTGGGCTTACTCTAAAAAGAAAGACAAATAATATTCATGAGATTTAAAAAGATTAAAAACTATCTTGCTGTTGTTTAACTAACACAAAATTAGACCTAAGATAATTCAAATTATGAATATTTCACATACATATACATTACACAAACTTTTTGATCAAGTGCTGAGGAACAGGGATGACTATCTTTGGATTAATATATTTCTTTATGAACGAGTTTTTGGGCTTACTCTAAAAAGAAAGACAAATAATATTCATGAGATTTAAAAAGATTAAAAACTATCTTGCTGTTGTTTAACTAACACAAAATTAGGCCTAAGATAATTCAAATTATGAATATTTCACATACATGTACATTACACAAGAATAGGTAAGCCTAACAATGCACATACTTTTAAAATTTATGTCACAGATTCAATCAGCTGCATGGAAGAACTTATTCCTTGGTTTCTTTCTTACATTTAGAGTTAATGAAAACAAAAACCAAACATCAGAGTAAATGCTCATGAGGATAACAAATGATTTATTGTTTTCATACCTTATTAAACAGACAACTGATAGATATCAAGATGTCATAAGATGGCTGAGGCTAAATTTCTTGTGGAACCACCATAACAACAGACTTTATTCACTCAATAATCATAAACTTCATTCAGGACTTAACCCAAGAATTAAATATGATTATGAAATATAATTTCCAAAGAACAAACAAGATGAACATAGACAATAACTTACCAACAGTTAAAATTGACACATTAATAAAAAAAAACACCTCAATAATGACAAAATCTATATTTACTCATATTTTTCATACTTCATATTACATGGATAAGATAGATAGCTCTTAGCATGATTCTATAAACAGTTCATCCTGAAAAGGAGTGAAAGCTTGATGTAACTCTATGTATAACTGATGTACATTAAGAATATTTCACAAAGTAGAATGACTTATGCCCAGAAACCAGTTTCTTAATTTACACAGATGATTTTCTGAAAGAGAGGAAGGAGTCGGTTACTATGCAATAGACACAAAAAGATGCTGCACGTGATCTACATTGTGAAAAAAAGAGAGAGAGAGATTTTTAACTTCTTCATTGTTATGCTAAAAAAGTTATTAGAAAGCCATCTACCCAAATGGTTACTAAATAACTTGACTTAAAGTTGTATAAAATAATAATTATTCCTATATGGATGATGACACTTTATTTGGCTGATTCTAACACACCTTAAAAATCAGCAAGTCTTCATTAAAGAAGGCAGCTAACCTTGAAACAATCTCTTTATGAAGAGAATTTTTTTGTTGTTGTAAAAATATCTAAAACAAAACTTATACCAAGATTTCTTTCACCTTTTTATTATATTTACAGTATTAGATTTTGCACTCCAAGTTTACTACCGAGTGCAGAAACTTAGCAAGTTTTCAATCCAAGCTTCACTACTGATGCAAGAACTTAGCACTATCTGCTTCAATCCAAGCTTTACTACAGGAAATTAACAAGATTTTGTTACTAATTCATGATTCATTTATTCACTGTCAACATCTGGTATTTTTTTAATCTCTTCCAGGGTTTTCTAAAAAATTCCCTGTAGAAATATGTGAATTTCCTTTTGTTTCATGGTATTCAGCTCTACTTGCAACTTCATTTATAAAACAATTCTTTTTTTCAAAATCAAGGAATGTCATTTAATAAACATTAATTATATCTCATTTTAATGACATATTTATTTTTGATACATTCAGTAAATTTTCATTAGGTACTGTAAGCTGATGTTGGGCTAACAGTATCACAATTATAACAAATTGGCCTAATTTTTATTCAGACTCATACAGACTTGACTTTTTGTAAGTGTTTGTTCTAACTTGTGAAGTAACCTAAGAAAGCCTAAATCTGCTAAGGTGGTAAATAATTAATTTAAAATATCAAGAAACTCACATAATAGTAATTCACTATACCATGGTCAGATACAATAATCAAAACATGACTGAAACAGGAACCTTTAAGCTAAAAAAATAAAAACGGTTTCCCAGCTAGACATCTTAGGGGGACTTAAACCCTGAAAATTCATGAAGAAATGATAATTCACGAGACTTTAAAAATTAATAAATGTAACCATCAGCAGAATAAAAGAAAACCTTTCAATCTGACTTTAGTACAACATGACACTTGTGCATATATTTATAGTTTTAGATAACTTTAGTAGTTACAAAATAAGAATGCAATTAACTGTACATAAAGTAGAAAAACAATATTAAAATGTGACTTATAAGGTGGATTTCTACATATAAATGTGTAAACACAAGTATCTGAAGGTACGTAGGTAATTATTACTACTTCTACCATATGCCGAATATCTTTGTAAAGAATTTTAATAATGAAACAAATGTCTACCAGAAATTTTCTGCTTACCTTATACATGAGATCCCTTAGTGTTCCATCCTCTTCTAAGTTTCTAATAACTGAACATCCACTTTCTCTGACTGTTGCAAATGTTAATGGATAAATATATGGATGCTAGAACAAAAAAATTTGAAGGTAACTTCACACTATAACCTAGTGACAAACAAACTTACTTTTATGCAAATTTTTTGTGAAAAACAAAAAAACACAATTAGTAAAAGTTTGGTTGTTTCTTCTTTACCTGTTTAAGTACATTTCTACATACTTCTGGTCACCCAATTTGTCAAAAATAGTGTTACGGCTCTGTTCGTTTGTTAATTTTCCGTAAAAATTATTTCCGAAGAAACTTTAGCGATACAAGTCCTTTCTTAAATAAAACTAGTTTACTCTTTCTTAATACAACTTTGCCATACACTTAATTTCCACAGTCACGCTATACCTTATAAAAACGCTATAATTCACAACGAACGATTCATGCGCTTGACTCAATTGTCCGTCTCTATCTCTGTCTGCAATTCAATTCCATTGTTGCTGTCACTTCTTGGCTGTCTTATATACAAGAATACCGCACATCTAGTAAACACTCGAGCATTCAAGAACCTTCAAGAATATCATGACGTGTTACTAGCGTCACGTGACTTCTGCTGTCATAACAATAGTTAAAAACCAGAGGTTCTATGTTCAAGTATATTTGGTCAGTCCAAATCTACTAGCACATTTCATTATGTTTCATCCTTTCATTTTCTAAAATTAACTGCACTAGAGTTTTTTGAATATTTTAAACTAACCCTGAATGTATTTCCGAATTTTCAATCTTTAATTTACTTGAAGTATCTACAGGTTCAACTTGATAACAATGAAGCTTATCTTTATTATACACCATGTTTCCTGTTAACATATACTTTTTTCAATTCAAAAAGTTAATTTAAAAATGAAAAAAATCAATTTATCCTAAACCTTCTAAATGTTTTTAGTATTGGAACATGTTAATCAAAAGATTGTGTAGATTTGGATTATCATTTTCCTTAAGGTAACAGATACACCCACCTGGATAGCTACTTGCAATCCTTTTGAAATAAATCATTCATTTATAAAGTTGTCTCAATAAAAATGGGGTACCGGATAGAATGGAGACTAACAATTCCTCTGATCTAACCAGTTTTGAAATCTAGTGCTAAATAAGTAGTAAAATATAAATTCAAATTAGTGTAAAAAGCATTAACTAATCTAACTGTTCATTAGAGTATGTTACTTTACTTAGAGCTACCACAAAATTTTCTGCTTTTGGGGAGTATGTTACTAAAGCTAGGACATATAAATAAAGTGTTCATATACAAATTATAAAAATTGTATAATAATAAATTCCTATTTCAAACTTTTGATGAGCATAAAATTGTTTTGAAACAAGATATTAAGTTTTCCTTATGTCATATTACAAGATTTAATACTGCCCTATCAAAACCTAGTAAACATTTTGTACTAACTCTAAACTAGTTAACACACTTTAATAGTAAAGTCAATTAATGCTTTTTATATGAATTTCAATTTCACCCCTTTGTAAGTACAATTTCAAAAACAGTTGACCAGAAGAAAGCTTAGCCTCTCTACTCTTTGGTTTCTCATTTTTATTGAGATACTTTCATAAATGAATGAGGTATTTAAAAACATTAGAAGTAGCTTTTCAGGCAGGTGTATGCACCAACTTATGCATTGGAAGTTGAAACACCACATTCTTTGACAGTTCTTCAAAAAATTATTGAGTGACTGTACTTCTGCAAGACATGAGCAGTAAAACTTGGATAAAAAATAATAATTTTTACCTGTAAACCAACTAAAAGTTTTATAGCTGACTGCAAATCCTTATCTACAAGGTAATGATCTGGACCTAGTGGAACCTAATAAAAACAAAGATATTTGTTAAGATTATTATCATTGATTTAACTGTTACAATTTTTTTTTGGGGGGGGGGGGTTAAGAAAACTTTCAAAATTATTAGCATGATTGTATATATTATTTTAGCAAGAATTGACTTCTTTTAAATGAGTTAATACAAAGCTATTAAGAAAAAGTCAACATTGTGCTATATTATTACATGTACTGATTCATACAATTGTTTCAACAAGTCAACCTAGAAAGTATTTTGATAATAGACTCTTTACTGACATGATTTCTATTTAAATTCAAGGTGTTATTTTCACTATAATGCTTCATAACTAATGTAGATCCACATTTCATGGAATAAAAAAGTTTAATACACTAATACTTTTTAGAAAATTGCAAGGCTAATTGCCCAACTAACTGGCTTCTGTTTCAAGGGCTTGCTAATCATGAGGTAATATAGAATTCTCATCTTTCAAAGCTTTTGGCCTATAAGATTTTACTATTTTTAAACATTAACTGTCACTTACAAAAACGTATAATTGTATCAGCTTATGGTAAAGAGCACAAAAAAAAAATTGCTCCCAATTTTCATTGGAACTCTGAGCAAATATAAGATGATAAATAAGTTATTTCACAGGTTCACTTTGTCATTATTTCAAAATTAGGACACTTGTTTAACTACAAGATTTAATATAATCACAGCCTACACTTGTAAAGTTGTATGTACATAATGCTAGCCCCCTGAAGCTCATTTACATTACTGAAATTATTTTAAACAACTCAAATCTTCATTTTGTAAGCTTCTACAATAATAAGATAAATTTAACAAACTCATATTTTAAAGCAACCTGTGATCCTTATTTCATAAGCACTTATGTTACCAAGATAAAATTAACAAACTTACATTAACAAAATAAAATTAACAGCTATCAAGTTTAAACACCCTGTGATTTTTATTTTTGAGCTTCTACAATAACAAGATAGCTTTAATAAACTAATACGTTTATAAATCATTATTACATATTTCAGAATTTGCTAAAGGTTTATTCAGTACTGTATTCGATTATTGCTAACAGCAGTACTAAACTGCACATTTCACATGAACTATCACTGAAAGTTATTCATGGTAATATGTTACACATCTAACAGTTAAAGTTCATGTGAGAACAGGGCTATGTATGTGCATATATAGTTATAAATATATGTTGGCAGGTTGTTATTTTGTACAGCATATATTGAAAGAATTAATTATATAAGTAAAGTATTCAACATTGAAAATTTAACAAATAATACCAGGATAGGAATAATGAAATATAATTACATTCACTCGAGGGAAGGCTATCAGGAAGATTACATTCCCTCATGTAAATCTGCATTTACTCATGAATTGCTTTTTTATTTAATCAATGCAATATGTTCCCTTTCATTGGTCATAACTAAAGGAATATGGATGGACCGTACATTCCCAACTGGGAAAGCCAACTAAAAAGATTAAATTCCTCAGGAATGCGGGAATGTTATATTTCGATCCCTGTAATAATAAAGCACTGTTGCATATTCCCAAACATTTTAAAAACATTAAATTAATAATACTAAAAAAAATCATAATATCAATGACACAAATGAATAGCATTGTAAATGATCTAATGTAATATACAGCAGATGTTGCTCCAGTTGTAACCCAGTCATATAAGTGTAAAAAAATATATATCTAATATTATCTTTCTACTGTTACATACCCATGAAAGAACCTGCCTTTCTTTAGTTTCTCCTTTTGGCTTGATCAAAAAATATTGTTTTCTTATCCTCCAGCCTGCATGGTAAATTAAAGTAACAAGACAAAACTTTCCTTACTTGTTATATAACAAAACAAATTCTATAATGCTTAAAATATAAATATTATCCATTATTGTTATCTTACTTTAAAATAGTACACGTATATTACTTAATTAAAATATATTTTAATTTGCATATTTTACATTCGAAGATTTAGTAATTTAATCTGTTATTCAAAAAGGATAATTACATCACTATGACATTTAGATAACTTGATCGGCTGCTGGAAGATGACATTCAAATTTCTGTACAAAAAAAGGAGGAGCATGAAAAATCCAACCTATTTTTTTTTCTCTCTCTCCAGATTAAGCAGGATAATTAAACATCCCATATATATATATATACGAGTGAAATTGAAAAAAATTGACTGATCTATTATAAATATGTAAGTAAGAAATGCATCAAACTTGATAATAACAACACTTAAGCTGTAATAGGATGTTGGACAAATTGATCTCAAATATAGTTTTTTTTTGCCTTACTAAAGTTTGACCAACCTTCCTTTCTTTAGCCAAGTTATTAACATATTTTTTCATCTTGATAAAGTACTCAAATTTTTTTAAGAAGAAAGAAGTAAATAACATACAATAATTAGTGATTAATATTTATTTTTACACATTTGGCTAGCAGTTGGTTAAGTGCCAACGATTAAAAAATTACCATATTGG
The DNA here is from genome assembly GCF_000517525.1 of Limulus polyphemus. Classification (NCBI taxonomy): domain Eukaryota; kingdom Metazoa; phylum Arthropoda; class Merostomata; order Xiphosura; family Limulidae; genus Limulus; species Limulus polyphemus. The sequence goes on along the minus strand of NW_013665705.1, from coordinate 443,003 downwards.
CCTGAGTATAGGGCAATATCGAATATAAAGCAATCTTCCATTTTCAGAAATCATGGGAAAGAAAAAAAATTGGGTGTCGTAACGTCCTTTTTAGGTTCTCAAAATCAATACTATATAACTGAACAGCTTGCAGGTGGATTAGTTGCATGAATTAGCGATGATCTTGAGTGAACATCAAGCGTGCATGTGTAGACAGATGTTATCTGGAAATTCAGGAATGCAATAGGCTAGAGTAGGGTGAAAGAGCCTGTGGTCGGCTGCTATTATAAGGTGACTATGAATTTTACAGGCTAATTATTAATTTTAAAAAATTGCCTTATAATCGAGCCAATAGGGTACTCACTTTTAAATTTTAAAAAACAGTAGCTTTTGTTTACCAAAACAAAAGGGAGTACTTACTTACCTACTTAGTTGTTTTCATCTTGTTTTCAAATAAGGATTTGTTTTTTAAAGGCTTATGTAGCTTAATCACACATAAAAACATTTTGATAGTAGATAAAATTGAACCTATGATGTTTTGAAAAACTATATATATCAAGCAACACTTGCCCATGTCAGGAAGAGGTTCGACTACTTCCCACCGACACTCTGAACGAAATATCATGGAGACATGTTGAAGAGCTATCTCTGTAAAGAAGAAATTTATTAAAGTTGTAAAGCACTTTCTTTATAAAATCTGTAAAAAACTGTAATCATAACATAAGCAACATCTATGTGTTATTTCTTCATCATGGACTCTTAATCAACTTTCCATTTTTGTTATCTTGCAATTATTTTCACTATGCTATAATAATATAACACTCAAAAACTATCTACAAACAAAAATATTCTAATAGTGATTATCTGAATTATATTTCTTCAATTATTAAACTGGATCAATGATTAAGTCTTCTTAAAAAATTGTTTTTTTTCCCTATATTCTCAATCAAGACTATTAAAATTCTTCTCTAATTATTCATTGTGTCTGACTGCTTGACAACATCACAGTGCCATGGCTACAGGAACAAAATCCAATAGTTAATATATATAGTTTCCTTTTCCTTATTTTCCTATTTCCCATTTTCTTAATTTTTCTCCTCCTTTTGTTTTTCTTTCATCTTTTTCTCCTCCTTTTGCTATCCAATTTTTGGCTTTTCCTCCTTTTACATAACCTAAAATTCTTCCGATGTTTTCAAAATTATTTTTGTATTTATTGGACATTTATTCAGAAGAATATTTACCACTGACCGGGATGAACAGAGAAGTACATTTAGATCAAAACTGGCTTAGAGAAAGAAAAACTAAACTGATAGAAAAAATGGAATGTTATTAATTATCATTAAAGAATATGATCATAATTTTCTGAGAGCAAATTAAATATGGTTAATCTTACAACTTTCAACTTTAAAAATGCAGTGGTATAATTCTGAGAAAACAAATAAAAGTTCATCCAAGTTTAATTTAGGCAAAATACAATAATTTCATTTTCTTATCTGGGTGGTGGGTCGCTTGCTTTGGTCCTAGTAGAGCAACTGTCTCATAATACTAGTGTGATCTGAGAGTCATAGGTTAAAAATGCTTAGTCAGAGCAGTGTTTTACATACTTTGAATCATTACATTATACAAAAGGACATATTCTATTTACATACCAATAAAATTACTGGAATATTTGTCTGGATCAAGAAAACGTTTCACATGCAAGGAATTTGCCAACATTGGATGTGCTAGAACAGCATTGATGTAAGCCTATGAAAAGGTAATGCTTTTAAGTTACTAAAACTGCTTGACTGGAAACACACACATAAATCCATACTTATATAGATTTTTTGTATAATTTCCCTAAGTACACTTACATATATATATGATTAAAAAACAAAAGTAACTATTAGCCTGCTTACGTGTAAAACGAAAATCCAATGTCATTTTTGCAAAATAGAATTAAATGCTCATTATTATTTACTCACATACAGAATCAACAGGTAAGACCATTACAGATTCATTACACATTTATCATACACAAAACAATATAACAAAATACATATACTATAATCAACATTATATACATAATTGGCAGGAATGAAAAGTGTTTAATTTGTATTGAATATATCCAGATAATCAGATAGATCATAATATTTTATACACATTATTAATAATAACATAAGGTTACTAAAAGTCGTCAGTATCTCAAACTTATATATTTTAAATATAATACTATACTCAATGCTATAAGTTAAAACTATATTATAAAACTTCCCAATATCTTTAAATACATACACACACACACACACATATATATCAATAACAGCAAAACAATGGAAAGTTCCACAGATTAAATATTAGAAAGAATTATGTTTTTAAAATTCCTACACCTTTTTATTGGTTTTACATAGTAAAACTTTTGTTTATTTTATTCACAAAGTTTCACCAGGTTCTGGAAAGTTCTGCTCGCTACCTAAAGGATTTGATTTTAAAAGCAAATATTATTTTGATTCGGTCATTAAACAATGTATTTTTAGATATTTTATCCAGTTGAACAACAAATATATTTAAATAACTGCAAAGCAAAAGAAAAATATTTCATCAAAATTGAATTTCTCTATCAAATATTTTTTGTTAGATTGTAGTGATTATTACAAAAAGCATGGATAATAAGTACAGAAATCTTACTTGCAATCCTTGTTGTCGCTCTGCTATGAATTCTCTTCCCATGTTACCAAAAACTTTTTTAGGTGGTAATATAACATCAATGCCAGCAGGTTGGAGGCAGGTATTCAGAGCATCAAAATCACTATACCGACGTGAAATATGCCAGGAATTCTTCACCATATGGCCTCTCTGAACCCTCAGAATATAAGCCTTAAAGAAATGTATTGGGTATTGTACAGAAGGAAAAACATCTGAATCGATTTTCCATACAATATTTTAAACCGCACAAATTATACAGTTTAAACTTAATAAAAAAATACTAGTCACTGTACTTATTTTGTCATGTTTTACATATGCTGTCAAAGCCAACTGACAGATAACTTATTTTGTGACTAATAATGTTAAGGTGAATATGGCAAGAACTATGCCAATCCAGCCCTTGCCTCTTATTTCAAAATGGTTATTATAAATTTGAAATAATTTAACCTTAACATACTTTAAATTTATTAAACTGTTCCATAATATTTCCACATATATTAATGTTGGCACTGTTTTTGCAATAACTTTAATTTACTTTTTTGGTGAAAGATACAATATAAATAAGCAAAATAGTCCAATTATTCATCCAAGAAATCTTATCTAATTCATCTTAAAATAGGCTACTTCATACCTGGATTTATTGGAGAATCCATGACACTTTCAAACATACTACTTTTAAGTTTCAGCATTACTTAGAAACTTTTTAAGACATATTTTTGGTTTGTTTTGTTTTGAATTTTGTGCAAAGCTACACAAGGGCTATCTGTACTAGCCGTCTTAATTTAGCAGTGAGAGACTAGTCACTAGCAATGAAAGCAGCTAGTCATCACCACCCACTGCCAACTTTTAGGCTACTCTTTTACCAACGAATAGTGGGATTTCTCATCATATAATAATGCCCTCATGATTGAAAAGGGCGAGCATGTTTAGTGGGACAGAGATCCAAACCTAAGACTCACAGATTGTGAGTCAAGTTCCCTAATCACCTGGCCATGCTAGAACGACATATTTATGTCAGAATTAATGGAATGTAGAAGTTCTGTTTTTTCATTAAATAGTCATAGAATTCAGTACATGACTGTGCAATGTACATTTTGATGAAGAGTGCTGTCTTAACTGTCTCCACATTTAGACCTGCACAAACCTGGGTTTATCATCACACAGAAATAGAACTTTCAAGAGAGTTTAGCACCAGAAGACCACATGTTACAACAATGAGCAAGTCACGTAGGCTTATATATTACATTCATGATTTAATGCGACTGACAGTTTGATGTCTTTATAAAAAAAACAGAAAATTTGTGTATGTTGCGGTAACTTTTCTCAGGACACTGTCCTGGAAAAACTAGGTCATTTAGTCACCCTAAATATGGCCTATATCATGTCACCTAAAAAGTATTTTAAAACAATTTTTACATCTTCTTTGGCTTTTGTTTCACCTGAACGGAAAACAAATTGCTACTAATATTTCTTTAACAATAGGATAACACTATAAATTTTGTATATTCTGCTCTTATGATATGGATAAGTACTTCTTAACATTAACTTATCCAATTAATTAGAATGCACTACACATTTATAGTTTGTATGATATTAGTATTAATTATAGTGTGTGTGATACTGACAACGTAAACTAGAAAAGTCTGAAAAGAAAATGTAATACTAAACTTTTATCAGAGAGAAGTGTAATACTAGGCCTATATCAGTCAATCCATTATCAAGCTATTTTCATGAGAACTTTTGACCAATATGACTTCAAAGTTTATTTCTTTTTGCAATATATGAGGTTTTATATGTTCATTTTTCTGGTTCTTTTTTGCCCAGGTCAATTTTTCACTAAAAGTAAAACTCCCTTGATTGAAATTAGATTTTTTTAAATATACTATTTTTACATTTTCTTAAAATTTTGTATAAATTATTCTTAAAATAAACTTTGTGTATAATAACCACATTTCAGGGTAACTCCCAATTTCAAGCCTTCATTTGTTTATATCTGTTTTAATATTTTTAATTGCTTTTTTTATTTCTTCAGTTTAAACATTTTACAAAAGTATCTTAATACTACACCAGTTGAAAAAAAACAATCATAAAACTGCACATCCAGAAATGCAAATTAAAAAATTGGGAGACTGGTATCTTCAAGATGATTGTTTAAAGCATGAGCAAAAAGCTAGAAAAAAATTTTCTTCTCTGAAATTTGAGGTGGCAGACAATGCCTGGGAGAAATGCCACATGTGGCCCGTTAGTTAGTTACATAATTTATCTTTTTTTGTAGTCTTAAAACAAATGTGACATATTCTAGATTAGGTTAACCAACTATCCACAGGGTTGGTCCTCTGCAGTAGCCCCATTTTGGAGAAGGAATATTGACCATAACTGCAAATTTATTACCAAATGTGACAAGCTTTGAGTAAAATGTACAAGTGTTGTAAACAACAAATCAGGTGTATTACAAAAGTATTTGAACTCAAAATATGTCTATGAATTGACAACATCAGTCTGATTCAGACTCCAATAAGTCAGAGTGCATGATGATATTAAAGTGAAGGATAAACATATCTTTGTTGATCGTACAGTTTGCATAACCTCTAGAACCTATAGTTTTTTTTGTATCCCTATATATGTATCTGGTATTTACTCTTCTCTAACAAGAACTGTTGCTAAATCAGCAATGGAGAGTAAACTGAATAACTGACAACTTTGAGATCAAATACATATAAATGTTGCATAGCAATCTGGTAAAAGTTGTAGCACGTGCACTCTGATTCCAACTTGTGCACATAAGGTTAAAACATGCCACAATATGAATTCATGGGTTTTACTAGTAAATATTTCTTTTTTAATGTACGGCTTGTGGATTATTTATAAAATTAGGAAAGTGAAAAAAAAAATCACAGAATAAGTTAATAAAAAGATTCTGTTCACAGTGTCAAATAATTAAAGACATTGAGAGAAATAGCTAATGCAAAATTAAACTTAAATAAAAACTTACAAAGACAGAAAAAACAACAACAAGCATTTATTTAATCTTAGTGATGTTAAAGTGAGTTTGAAAAGTGTAATTTTTTCCAGATTGTTTTTCACCACACCCATCTAGTCTAGTCACGCCAGACATTAAGGACAAGCAACATAGGAGGCTGCCTGTGGGATCAAATACTCAGTGTCTCTAGCTTTAATTTCTGCCTAAGGCAACAGATAATCTACCGACAGCCCTATTGTTAGCTGCATTCTTAAAATAAGCAACCTACTTGTCATCAAAATATGCCCAATAATGAGAAAAAGCTGTTAGGATAAGCACTGAATTTTATACAACCATCTTTTTTTTTTACAATTCTCTCTTAAACAGGTGGTTTTTAATAGGTAATTTGCTATATGCAGTGCAGTCCTGATGTTTTTACTTTCTAATATAAAAAACTTGCAAGAAAAAATAAGATTAAACTCATTATTTAAAATTGTTCCTTTTGCCACGTTTTGGCAAGTTCAACTGGCTGGGTGCTCCAAAGTCCTATTAATGAATAATAACTGCTATTTATAATACGTTTAACTGCTAATTAACACAAACAGTAACAGTCACTTTAGTTGCACTGCCATATTAGACTATTGTAGGGTATTAAAATTTTTTACTAAATATTTAACAAAAAAGTGTTTGCTGTATGATACTGATAGATCAGTCAGTCTAACTCTAAGCACAATGAAAAAATTTGGATATAAACAAGAAATGTTATTTGAATAACAATAACTTGTATAAATACGAAATATAAATTACTGATAAAATTTAATTTGCATCCAGTATTTAAAGAAAAATTGAAACTAACGTGATTCAAAAAAAGCGAAATTTAGTGTAGAGTGTAGTATAGTCCTGTATTGTAACTCTAAACAGTGTGGTTAAAAATAATAGTCTAGGAATTAGTATGACTCGAATATGACACCACTGGCTGACATTACAACTTGTACTTGTATTGTAAGATGTAGTTGTACAAAGTACAACTTCAAAGTTCAATACACAAATGTCTGCTTGAACTTGAACTTTGAATCCTATTTTCTAAAAACTGCGCTGTAACTTGTAATTACAACTCCCAAAAAAATTATCAAACGTCAAACCAACATATACAGAACATTCACGAATATTATTCGATAAACTTACTGTATGACCATTTATATTTTGAGCAGCTTCGATAACACACGATAACGGTTGGGTATCGTCTATAGTAAGCTTTACAGATTTTCTGCTCTCAAACACCGCCATTATAATGAGATTAACCCTCTTGCGTACCATCTAGCGTTGCAATAACTAGATAAATAATAAATTCTGGTGTAAAAACACACAAACAATATGCTGAAATCCACTTTTGGGGGAAATCGAGTTGAAAAATGTTTCAATTTTCGTACCTATAAAAATTTAAAACAAATAAATAATGACAATTTTATGTATTATACAGTTTCAATTCGTACTCTGAGAATAAGAACATTAGTTAGGTTTGTCATTTTGTTAATTCTTTAATAGTTTTGCAATATTACAGTACGTTCAAGTGCAATGTATTAAATTTCGAGCTAAGGTAAGTCCGCCAAACAGGAAATTCGTTCAAAATATTGAATTATGAAACAGTGGTGAACTTGAACTGGCTGAGTTTAAGTTAAAGAATGAACAGACTGACGCAAAGTGTAATACACAATGAAAACAATATTTATTAATACCTAAGAGAAAAATGCAGCTTGTTTGTTTACTTGCGATGGACTGTCACTTTTTCACGATGTTTTTCTAGTTGAAGACTCGATGAAGACTAGGTCAAAACTAACTAAATGCGAGGTTACTAACTCCAAAGAAGCTTCGCATTTTCCCATCGCGACATGCATTACTACATGACTGGTCATTATTATTCCACATAGGTGCGGTCGTAACCTTTAGATATTACCTGTGCAACCAACACTATTATCGACTTTCTGAAACAAAGTAAGTGTAAGCAATGTTTTCTTTAGGCGAAACAGGTATTACTAACTTTGAAAACGATAAAGCCACAAAGGTAACTTGAAATAAGGTCAACGTAACGGTTTTCTTGATTATGCGTTGTGTGAAAACCTCCACATATTAAGAACAAAGAATAAATTCAGAATATATACCAATACTATAGAAAGACACCTACGGTATATTCCTCTTACTCAGTTTCCCATCTTCCTTACTTTAGGCTTGTCCCAAGCCGTTAATCAATTAACTTAGAAACTAATCAATTTTCAACTCGTGCTGTTCAAGAATTATGTTAACCTTTTTTGGCTTCCAAACACTAACACATCTTACAGTCGTTAAAACCCTTAAACAATCAATTAAGTGTACATAATCAAACCCTTTGTCACAAAAAGTACATACTAAAATGCGTAAACAAATCCTTTAACTAAGAAATTACATATAATGCAAAAATAACCCTTTAGCAAAGGAATTACATGTAGTGCAAGCATTAGAAATGTAAGCACACATACACTAACGAAAAAATTTTAACAATGAACCAAAGAAAAACCTTACTTTTATAAGATATAAAATGGAACACCTTTAAGAAAAATTACAAAAATAACTCTTTAAAACAACGATTGAGAATTATAGTTGCACATACAAAATGCATTTTCATCCATGTTCTCCATCAGATTGAAGGTTAGGCCATTTCTCGGAATCCTCAAATCCACAGAGAAATCCAAATCCCCTTGAATAAAAAGTTGCTTTCTCTGAAAGTGGGTTCCATCAATTATGATCAGTTGGGTAAGTCCACGGGTTTATTCTCTGGCTAAAATTTGAAGAACGAGACAGTTAGATTGATCCATAACTTTAACTTAAATACTAAAGGACTAGACTGAAAATGTTAGGTCAGTGAAATCTAATTGTTCAAAATATCAGCCAGGTGTGTACGTTGTTGAGGTTCGTAACCTGATGATTACAGCCATTATTACCCGTAAATAATCCTTGAGGTACTTTGGTCAAGTAGCACTCCTATGGTGTTCACATGTGTTCATGCAAAATACATCTGTGGAACACGTATCCACTGGTGTCCATGAATGACTTGCCACACAGGCCATAAATAGGTTTCCACTTTACTAATACCTGACTAGCCATGCTGCTAATATTGATATTCCCATAACAAATTGAAGCAAGCTTTTGTAAAATGGGTCCTAAGCACCTACACTGAATGGATTGGGTAAACCTAATTCTTAATTCTGACTGTTAGAATCACCAACATCTTCATTGTCTTTCCTTGAAAACCTTCTCTTAGTTATAAATTTAGTAATCTCAATGGTGAAATTTTGAACGTTTCACTCCATTGTTGATGCTTTTCATGCTCCCCTAGTACATTGTGTATATTCACGCATCATGTCTATTGGAAGAAAAATATTCAGAAAATTGTGGTTCTCAATGCATTTTGGTCTGCATGGTCAAAAATATTTTATCAGATCCAGATAAAATACTGGGAGCATCAAGTTTATATTTGCTATGATATTTAAGTCACTGTACATTATTCTTACAAAAAAAAACCCACAAGTAACATTATGTTTTCTCTTGAATATAATGTTGCACTGCTTGAAAAACACCCAGGTGAAACTTTATCTTATTTTAAAGGTAGCACGAGTCTACCATTAATTTTATCTTATCATAAGCGTTCGCTTTCTGCTAAATATTTCGGTTGTGAAATTGATAAATTATCTCTCCAACGTTAAATAAAATAATATGTACACTATATTTCCCAATATTGCCTCACAAGCCAATAATAGCAAAGTCTTAATATCACGATCAAATCCTTTATTTCAGTCCTCAACTAGGTTAAAAATTCTGTTTCTCATGCAATTGATTTATTTATGTCATACAACACTCATGAATGACTTCGTGTTGTGTTTCTACACGTGTGAGGGACCTCACACATATATTTATTTAGACCTGTATATTGCCTTATATATTTATCTCCAATTCACATTGCCATATGTACTAATAGCTTTTAAATATATAGCCTTCAACTTCCTACTGAATTCACATTATAACAATCTCAGGTTACTTTCCATCAATAGCTTGGTTGCGTTAGTTGCTGCCGTCTGAAAACTATCAAACTTAAACATTTTTGTTTCAGGCTCTCACAAAATAATCACAGACTGAGCTGAGCTATTACTTTTCAACTAAGATTCTCGTAAGTCAGGATTAATCATTTGTATAGAATACATCGATATTCATTAAATAAAAACACAACTCGATCACTATGTATGGGGGAGTTCATCCAGCCTAAAAAAGATCTAATAGATTGTAGTGCTATTCTCTGCAGAACTCTCTCTACTGTACTGGATTAGATAAGTGATTCTAGTGAAACAATGAACAATGCTCGTTGAAGAAAATCACTTGGTAACTCAGAAAGTAAGGATTAAAAACCTTTTAAACTGTGTTTTCAAACATCTAATTTTCATCTTGAGTCATACAAACTGATGAACATTAGGTATTATATCAACTGTCATCAACCATCCTAACTGTGTATCGAGTATTAGTTCTAAATGTAAGCCACACATTCTGTCACACATTATTACTCAAGAGCTAAGAAAAGAGAGGGAACAGCATATTCTTTCACTCATTGATTTTTCAACCACATGAATGTTCTGAATGTATTATTTAAGCAGTAACTCTACAAAATAGTGCATACACGATGTCTTCCAATACCACTTGAGAGTTTAGACAACAATGGTCACTATACCCTTTCAAACAGCAATTGCTTAAAAAATTGAACATTCTACCTATTACATGAGTGATGATTGAACAATGTAATATACATGATGCTTCATGTCATCATTATGGGGCTAGGAAACAAGGGTTGTGACGCCATTTCAGTCAGCAACTTTTCGACTACTTGATCATTCTAGCTGTTGATCTGGTCTCAATCCTAGCCATATAAGTTGGGAAGTGGACGTCAACAAGTCTGTGAGCTGTTGGAGCTAAGAATAACCTCTGGATACAGCATTTATTCATCTGACTCATCATGAACAGCCAGATAAGTGCCATCAGCTCCTACATCATTATCCTCATCGTTATAGTGGGATAAAACAGAGTTCTTATCATCATTTGATTTGAATTATTCTTCATCTGTCTCTTCATAATAAAGTCAGTTCATTAGAGGTTCATTGGTCATGTACAGGTGCAGCTTTTGCGGGCTTTTTTAACTGCTCTCTTTCTCTCATACATTACAGAACCATCTCGTTGATGAGATTTGATCCAGCCAGAGCTAAACGGTTTCCATTCCACTGGTACCTAACAAAACCACCCTAAATTTCTACTTTGATACATCGGCTACTTCACTGTCTTACCATAGTATATTTCTGATGCATGGCAACCTTCTTTAGTAAACGACGTGTAAACACATGCACATCAGCTATGAAAACCTGCTCTAGGTAAAGGATCAAACATAACATCTGCTAGAAGCAAACTTCTCGATTGAACATAAGCATATTTCGTGAGAAACCCATCAATCTCTGTTCATTTACATGATGTGCCATTATGACAAAGAACAACATCCAAGCTGGTATGGTTTGAGTTAACAAACATAGCAAGCATGCACTTGACAGTTTATATCCTTTTTCTACTAACTCATCAGAGTGGAGGTGGTAGAGGTGAAGTTCACGTTTTCACCATACCTAACACCTCACAAAACTCTTTGAATGACTGGCTGTCAAAGTTTGCTCTCTTATCTCAATAGATCTCTTCGGTTGTTCCAAACAAGGCTATCCAGTGTTCTATGGCCATGTCAGCCATGGAATTGAGGGCCTATCAAACATTTAAACATATTGGCCCACTTGGTGAAATAGTCAATAACCATCTCCAGGAGTGAACCAGCAATATCCAGGGCCTCATAACTCTAGGAATCACTAGTTGAACATATACTGAGACCTATTTCTCAATGGCTGATAATTACAGCATATCATATTTTCCTGTGCTTGTAACTGATTATATAAGTGCCAAATGTTATGTGCATCTATACTATGTACCTCAATCTGAGTCAGATGCATTTAGTCTTGCTGCTTTGCAAGGAGCATCCACACTAGATATGAATCATTCAGTTGCTCTTTCCAGAGCTCCCAAAATACTACTCGTGACATCCAACCATTAGTGGAAATTTCTGCATTTTTTGTTGTTATAGCAGCAATGGTACTAACTCCAATGAATGGGCAGGGAAATCTGTCTGAATTCATGTGATGTTGGTCAGGATGATAATGTTTGATTAAATCATACTTCTGCCTCACTGTTAGCCAGCAGGCTATCACCCCTTCTGGGATTTTAAAGTTCATAAGCCATTTTAACAACCCTGATTTTCTCAAACATAAAACTTTAGAAGTATTTCAAAAAGATAACTACAAGCAGTTATTCCTTGATCATGCAGTATCTGTGTTCCCAGAGTTGTGAGTGAACAGCTAGCATACGTGATTACATGTTCTAATCTGTCTTGCAACTGTGACAACATTGCTCTTATTCCACCATTGCTGGAATTTAAAATCCTGTTGTGGATATGCAAACACCTAGGTTTCTATCAAAGCAAGTTTCAGGGACTGGAAAGCTTGCTTACATTTCACACTCCATCTGAAGTGTGTTTACGTGCTATTAAGGACCAATAAAAGTGAGGCAACCTTAAAGAAATTGGCCACAAACTGTCTGTATCACAAAGCAAAACCAATGAGATTATGGAATTTTCATTTGGTCACAGGTTGAGGCCAATCTTGCTCTGATATTTTAGCAGTAGCTATGACATGACCGTGAAATTTCATATTTATGCATACACAAGTATATTCTGGGTTTTAGTTTTAATCCTTTCTTTTTTATCCAATGCAATATCTCTTGCAGGTTCTCAGCTGTAGACTCTAACATGTGACCAATCAATAAAGGACTTGGGTGTAACTTCCTTCTTCCTGACAATAACTATAAGAGACGACCAAGCACTCTCTGAATGCTGTCTGATTCTGTCTTTTACTATCCACTGTATTTCTTCACTGACTATCTCCATAGTTCTTCAGGAAAACATGAGTAGCAGTTGCTTAATCGGACATGTGTCACCCGTCCTTATGTAATTTTGCGTGACTGCCATTCGACCTAGTCAGCCAGCCATTGGGTATTGTAAATACATTGATATACTACACCAACAAGTCACTGAGTTGTTGCTGCTGTTTTGAGACTTCAACTAGTGACCTAAGGTGTGTTGATATGTCAGTGTCTAACTTCAGATGTGATGTGACAGATGCAACCTTATCATTTACCGTGCCAAAGACCATTTCAGCTTGCAGCTGGACAATTAATCATCCATAATTGGAGATCAATACTGGAATTACATTTGCCTCAGATAGATGACTGCTAATTGCTTCTTTCTTTCTGAACGAGAAACAGCCTATTTCGTGAGTGGGCTCAATAACTGCGTTACATGGCACTAACACACTAGACATTGTTTGCACTAAACAATAAAACGCCACTTGTGTACATAGGGATACTGTGACATTCTCTCATACACCTGTGCAATCCATTGTTCCTTGATCCATCTGGCTGGCACTGTATGATTTTACTATGGAACATCAGTTTACCTGTTGCACAGACAAAACTTACTGATATGCACAACAACACATCCATTCCAAGAATACCAATGTCAGAACCGAGCCTGATGACAACAATTTATTTCTGTAAGCAAATCCCACAGATATAGTCAGAGCATAACCTCTTTATTTATGTCTAGCTTCCCTCTATTTACCAGGTCTTCCAGTGAGATAACAGTAATTCCACAGATGTACAATGCCAAAATCCGGAGTTCAATTCTCCCCACTGGAAACAGTAGATAGCCCAATGTGACTTTGCTTAAAATAATATACAAACATTTTGTCCCCTGGTGGGACAGCAAAAAGTCTACAGACTTACATTGCTAAAATCTGGGATTCCCCGTGGTGGACACAGAAGATAGCCAAATGAGGCTTCACTCTCCTACATCAGCTGCCTGATATACCACAAGATCTACAAGTGTTCTAGCCATTACTGTATCTACCAGGCACATACCAACATCATTTGGCCCTGAAAGTATTTTATTGCATTCCTCTAAGTCAGTGACCAAATCTGACTTCGAATCCTTTAGTTTTCAGAGCTACAACTGCAATATTTACTGTTTGCTATCTCGCGTGGAAAACTTTCTGTCTAGTCAGTCAAAACTGATAGTCACATTAACCTCTGCTGGGCAAGGTAGGGCAACTCGCCCAAAAATCATCCAACTTTCCACAACCAAAGCATCTACAATGATGTCCAGATGGAGGTACCAGTAGCCATATTGACATGTACGCCATTGAAATAGTGGGATAATCGTGCCAGTTCACTGGGAACAAATGTGCCTGCATTACAATGTCATTGAGAATGGATTGGCGGTTGACCCTCACCTGGTTTCGACTCTGATACAACACGAGAGACTAAGAAGGATAGTTTGTCAGAATTTAAGTCACTGCAACTGCTGCCACAGGTTTCTTTCATTTCTATGGGTGATTCCAAGTTACTACTTCAAATCTCATTGCAGCAGAAGATGTCCCTATGAGCAAAAGAAGATCGTTCACACTCAAATGGTGTGGTGTCATCTCATCATATACCTCTTCCATGAATTTGTCAATAAGGGTGTCCTCACAATTCACTGAAGCCAATGCTGGTAAGCTGTACCATGTAGATAGAGTAGATCATCACCATAAGGGGTGAAACTTTCTATGTATCCCCTCTTTTGAACTTTGAACTCGATCCAATAGATACTACATTGAATAAAACCTTTGGTGCAACTCATTTATGACTGTCTCACAATCCCCAAGTTGCTTCTCATTCAACTGCTTGACTTAGTTCAGGACTGGATCATCCAGACTCAGTAATGGGCATTGAATTGCTTGTTTGGGAGTCCAAATGTTACAAGTAGTTATCTATCTAGAACACTTCGGACACTAGTCCAAATCTCCTTTTGCTGAGCTTATAAGTGTTGGAGGAGTGATTTTTTTACCTCATTCACAAAGTGTGCAAGACAACTTGATTCTTGCCTCTATTGGACTCCAAATATTTGTGTGTTTTGCACTGAAATGGCCAGAATACCTCTTAGTTTGGAGTGGCTCACCCTTGCCCCACAATCCCCTCAGCACACCATCTCACCGGCTAGTGAAATGGTTTTGGTTGGCAGGCAGCATCCGCCAATGGTGACTACAGTTTTGCTTCCTCGTGGAGTTGTAGCCAAAGCTGAAATTGTATCACTCTGACTGGCATCAGTCAGGTAATCCTGTACAGAACCCCTTAAGTTGTCTTGGACTTTCCAGATGCCACAACTTCGTGACCGAGGTTCAATATGAATTGGAAAATTCTGTTGTCTGACAACCTGAGTATATCATATGTAGGTAATTCTTCCTCCTAAGTCGTAGGTCGCAGTGAGATCGAAGTCATGGACCCATGAAACAGTGGTGAAAGTTCAACATCTTGGAGAGGACTTCTTTTAGATGCAATTATTTTCTCAGAAGACTATTTACTTCCAGTGATTGACTCTCACTCTGTGCTGTATGTCTTTGAGTTGTAGAGAATAACTTTTCCTCACAAGGAGGCTTTTTAAATAGTTTAAGCATAAAGGGGCAGATCACATTTTAGTAATTAACAGCAATTTCCGCCATAAACTAATATTCTGTGGCCATGGCACCAAATTTTCTTATTCCTTATCCACCCTGTGGTATATTCAAGTGAACTGAATTAAATTTAGGACTATATCGGATAAATCCGCCAAGTAGAAGATTCGTTCAAGATACTTAATTATGAAACAGTGCTGAACTTGAATTGGCTAAGTTTAAACTAAAGAATGAACAGACTGGACGCAAAATGAAATACACAATGTAAACAATCTCTACTCAGCGCGACATGCGATATCACGTGAATGGTAATTCTCATTCCTCATAGGTTGGACCTTAGCCTCTAGATATTACTTGTATAACCTTTGAAGGATGCTGTTATCAACTTTCTTAAAAAAAAAAAGATCACTCTAAGCAGTGTTCTCCACGGGCGGTAAGAGATATTACCAAGTTTAAAAATGACAAAGGAACAAAAGTAACTTGAAACTAGATCAACTTAATGATTTTCTTCACCACTATTGTGTTTGTTTTAAATTTCGCGCAAAGCTATACGAGGGCTATCTGCGCTAGCGGTCCCTAATTTAGCAGTAAAAGACTAGAGGGAAGGCAGCTAGTTATCACCACCCATCGCCAATTCTTGGGCTACTCTTTAACCAACGAATAGTGGGACTGACCGTCACATCATAATCCCCCCAAGGCTAAAAGGGCGAGTATGATTGGTGTGACGGGGATTCGAACCCGCGACCTTTAGATTGCGAGTCGAGCGCCCTAACCACCTGAATATGCCGGGCACCACTGTTATGTGAAAACTTGCACATATTTAGAATAAGTAATAAATACTGAATAAATACTAATACGACAGAAAGAAAGAAACACGTGGTGCATTCCTATACCACAATATTTTACTGATATTTATTACTTTTTTTATGAATTTGAACAAATAGTTCACAATATACTATGCGCTTTGTTCACACGGGAAATCGAACCTCGGGCTTTAGCATTAAAGTACGTAAACCTAACGCTGAAGCACTGCGGGACAAAATCTAAGAAAATAAATCTTCCTATACTTGTTCAAAACGTCCCCCCCCCCCTTAAATGTATTCAAACGTTCAACGCCATTTTGCTAATTTCTATTTAGTGTGATAAATGAAATTATGTTGTTTTGAGTTTGTGCGTGCTATGATTCAGGTTTACAAAATCATGGTTACAAAACATGTCCAGTTTGATAAGCTGCATTAATATTCAATTACACAGTCCTTGTAAACAATTAGTAGTAGATATCTAATTCATGATTCTTATGTTCTCATGATACAATCGTTATCATAAAAGTTGAAGATCGAAAATGTAGCTTAATCTCTAATTTTAATAAAAAAATAATACTAAATATAAAACTAGTAATTTAGATACAGCTATTGCAGAGTGCAAAGAAATATATATATAAATATATTTTTATCTCTCTGTGTTTGTCAGCAAGATTTCTCGAAAACGGCTGAATGGATTTGGACAAAAGTTGGTATACATTTGGAATATGACTCAATTTAGAAGTGATTAGTTTTGGAGGGTCAAGGTCACGAATATCCAAAAAAATCCTTTTCTGTTAAAATGGGACCGATTTTTCACAGTATTTTTGCTTTGTAACTCGGTCAAAAATGATCAGATTTTGATGAAACTTGGTGAACTTATGTAAAATATTATTCATCATTGTCCTGCTAAAAATGGTGCGTGTCCGTTGATAACGACGGACATACGGACACATTTTCGTATTTTTGAGAGCCTAATATGATCAACGTTGCGTGGCGAAGATATGCGCTCTCCTGAGTGCCTCTCTAATTATATATTAGTTTGATTAAACGTTTCGAGCAGCCCTCTTCTTGAGGTATTGCTACTTGACAATTGTGGTGTAGCGTTAATCGTTTAACCCTAAATATACAGAAGAAAGTGGAAAAATAGTGTGACGTCATAACACATCTTTTTGATGTAATTGGAGTTTGTTAAACGAATAAAAGAAAAATATACTGTAATAAAATTTCTTATAATGTTTGTCATAGTTTGACAAAATTAATTAGAAAAAAAAAACAACTACGAAATTATGTTTAGTTGTTGTTAAGCGCAAAGCTACACAATGGGCTATGTGTGCTATGCCCATCACGACTATCAAAACCCAGTTTTCAGCGTTATAAGCCCACTGATTTTCTACTGAACCACCGTGTGACCCATCACAATGAAAATATAATTTTACATATATATATATATATAGGATATAGGATACAGTATTTATTAATGGTCATGCTATCTTTTTATTTTCTTTTTGTTGTAAAACTTAATATATTAAAATGTTCATGTACGTTTTTTATTAAGTAGTAAGAACATAATTGATCGTATGACTAAAATGTACGAAACGATACGATTGGACGAAAATCCAAATAAATGAATATTTTTGTTTATAATAACTTTTCTGTCATACATAATTTTTCTTACACAGAAGTATAATTTTTTTCAGTAAATTTCAAAAGCGTCCTCTAGCGTTCGTAATCATGAACATTGAGCAGAACGTACAATACGCGCACTCGTTAAAAAAAATTGCACCGTGCTTGCCAAACAGGTACGAAGACAGGTGGACGGTTTGTTTTAGCTATTGTAACATTTTATAGTTCGAGAAATGACGCGAACGATTTCTGTGTGGTGTGTTTTGAGGCAGACGATTATTTTATTTTACATCTGATTAATATCAATTCGTGGAGTGATGAGCGAAGTTCTTTTGAGTATTCTCTGTCAAAAACATTTAATATCCGCAGTAATGGAGCTACTTTTAAAAGATATTCGTGCTTCTATTAATTAGTTTGGAATGATGGTGACTAAACCAGAGAGTCATTTACTTCATACATTTCATTTGTCGGAGTTTATTGTTTTTTTGTGTGTAAAATAAACAGATATCTGTACACGAAGTCACTGTAAATGGTTACTGTTTCAAAACTCTGAAAAGCCTCTGTTTATGTTGTTTTTTACTACATTATAATTATTACAGATTTCATGATAACCCGTAACTAGATGAGCAAGAACCTACTTCAGAACATGGACTTAATATCGCGTGTGTGTTTAAAATTCAACTATCACGATGTAACGGAATAGATAACACATGAAAGAAGCTCGACGTGGAACTTGTTATAGGTAAGTTGTACTGTTCTGCCCGTATTGTGTTGAATATATATAAATACATAGGAGTGGTATTTTTATATAGTTATTTAGGTGAGGTCCCCAGAAATTTGAGCTTAGAAATTACTGTCGGAAGAATAGAAACGATTAAAAGAGTTTACCATTCTTCTAATCAGCATTAATGATTCATGTTACATTTAAATATTTGAACACTTGAAGAAGTGGGATCGTTTTGATACATTTTCCAGGTTATTTGTTCTATAGAAGAAATAGTATCAAAGTTATCTGTTTATTGTGTTATAAAAGTAATGATAAAACTGAGCTGTGAAGATTTATAAGTTGTATTTTTTATTATAAATCGTGTACAGCGGTTTTTCTGAGTACCTTAGTTAATAGTATCTTCAAATAGATGAACAAACAAACGGGAAGTTAATTAAAACAAGTAAATAGATTAGATTAAACGAATAGGTAGATATTTTAGATTTAGTGAAGTATGTGGCTTGGACTGAACGAATATTATATTAACTAATGATGCGATAGACGATTGACAAGCAGAGAAATAGTGATCACAGTAATGGACAAAGAAAATGAAAATTATGCAGTAAACGTATATTGATATACTTGTATTTTATGATACAAACTACATTCATTTCAACTGTTGTCGTTATACGATCTCAATATTGTGAACAATACAGAAAGAGACATCTAACAATACTAGGGTAATAAGTTTAAGTAAACTGAATCATGTTGTTAATCATTCCAAACGTTAGAATCGTGCCTTAATACTACGTATACAATTATTTGATTTATCAAGTTTATGTACCTTTAATTTAAATGTTTAATTCAACCCAAACTTAAGCTATAATTAAAACATTATGGAAGAAGGCACAAATGATATGGTTAAATCTTATAGTTTTTATTTAGAAAAAAAATATTATAAACTTTGGAAAGCGAAAGTAAATAAAAATCACAAAATAAGATAGTAAGTACAACCGTCTGTTCAGAATAAACAAACCTTTCGATTGCATATTTATAAGCGAAATTCGTTAAAAATCGACTTTTTACTTTTCTTTAATTTTAAAGTCGTACCTTGATGTTAATAATATATAACAAGACTTAGATTATATTGCAAGTAGAGCCTGAAAGGAAATTTGTTTGACTTAAATTTAATACGTCGGCAAAAAAATAATGAATCCTTATACATGCTCTTAGTCAAAGACAAGATCATATCTCTTATGAAGTAACATATTACCATTGTTAGTTTGTTTTTAATGTTTACCATATGAATGATTCCAAAGTTCTTCTAACAATAAAATTCATTCATTTCAGATCAAAACTTTTTTTTTTTGTCCTAATATCGTAAGAAATAGAAATTCCATTAAAGTTTAGGGCTATGGAACTACCAAGAGATGAAAATACACAACACCTCAATCCTGCTGCTTCTACCTAACTTCTTTAATATAAACGTTATTGTATCGAAAAAATTATAAAGTATAATAAAGCAGTTTTGTTCTACTGCAATTTATAGAAAATGTTAGTACAAAATACTGTTTCTTTTATATAAGTCATTTTTTAATTCTAAGGTGAAAGTCGTAATAATATGATGCCGAAAGTTGGCCAAGAAAGAACCCAAAATTTAGGCAGGAACAAGACATTGCATAATTGAATTTTGACATTGCTGTATTGTTATTGGAGATGTAAATATAACTAAGAAATGGTGGCGTGCCTTTATAGCCACAGTTTCATGTTCGTTTCCTTCTAACGTGCTGCTATCTACTGCTAAATAATGACGTAACAAAATTCTGGAAAACAAAAGTTAGTAATCAGTTAAGTTGATGATGGAAGATTGAACTAAATTGGCTGTAGGATGGTTTGGGGCTTGAATTTATTTATTTTTTTATCATTACTTAACATATTATGTAGCTTTATGAGATGTCTTGACAAAATGAAAAAAGAACTTAAAAACAACAACAACTAAAGCACGTTTTCTATATAGCCTGCCTTTAAAGTTTAAATACACATTCAGCACTAATAGGAACAAGAGGGTATTCTCAATAGCTGCGGTACTTGAAGTTCTTTTAGGCGGGATTAAAGTAAGTTAATCTATGATACCTTGGGCGTGGTCAAATACTTCGATCGAAAGGGTTTGACCTACTGAGTCCAGAATTGTAATTAGATCTCAAAGAGATGACGGAACTGTGAGCTAAAAGTTTGTACTTGAAAAAACAACAAAACAAACTCAGAGCCGTTCAATGAGCCACTATGCCGCGGCTAAAAATACATTCTACTTGGATCTATTTCTTCAGCCGAGTTGCCTAAAGTCAGCCTTAGAAATTAGAATTATAATAACTCGATTTTCTTAAATTTACAGTAATCAGAATTGATCAATAGATGCAAATGATAATGAATGATATGTTTCAATTGAAAAATAATTGGCATAGTATATGTTCCGGATCCCAGTATTAATCCTAGAGATAATTAATTTGTTTCATATTTTTTAGTTTATGATATGTAACAGCCTTTCTACATCACAGCTATAATTCGCAAGGAAACTATATACAGTGCCCTGTAAAAGTATCCACGACTTTAATGATAAGACCTACCTAATATACTCTAAAAACGTAACTCAAAGAATGTTAATACAAAGACACACCAGATGGGTAGATTAGTAGCGTATAAAAGTGAACACTAGATGATTTACGTGAATTTGAAAGGAGGATATGTGAAAATTCAGCATCTGAAATAGTAACAGTGCTTGATCATCTACGATTTACTGCGCATGAATCTGTTTACTGATATCAAGAACGATATTAGTAAGACGTGTAACAAAACGTCAGATTGACTGAAAATGTTATCAAAGTGTGTCAGACTTTCACTTGAGTTAAGATCTTGAGAAATTTTCATAAATCATTTTGGGACAAAATTCAGTGACTACTTGCCTTTTATATGTCAGTAAAAACCATCTGTAAAGTCTGTGTAACATGTTCTTTATACATGCAGATACTTTGATAGAGCTGGGGTACTTAAACTAAATAACTTCTACAAAAAATGCTTGTAATAATTTCATTTGGTGCAAATATCGTTAAACCCTGCAATTTAAGGTCTGGTATAGTCTGGTGGTTAGGACGCGCGACATGAAAACTGCGGGTCGCGGGTTCGAATCCCGTCACCGAACATGCTCTCCTTTTCAGCCGTGGGGCTCGTTATAATGTGACGGCCAGTCTCACTTTACGTTGGTAAGAGTAGCGTAAGAGTTAGCGGTGGGTGGTGTTGACTAGCTGCCTTCCCTTTAGTCTATTACTGTTATATTAGGGATGGTAGCGTAGATAGTCCTCGAATAGCTTTGCGCGAAATTCAACAAGCAAATAAACACTATACAGTTTTGTCGATTAAATGCACATTTTGTTGAGTACTGAAAGTTAAGTTATACAGTTGGAGGCAGAAGGTGAACAGCAGTCCAATTCATGTTGTGTTAAAAAGGATTTGTGTGTGTGTGAGAGAAGATGGGTTATGGCCCTGGCTGTAATATCTACATTAAGTATGGGACCTATCAGTGAAATGTCTGCACATTTAAATGGTTACTTATAGCAAGAAATCTTGAACTAAAAAGTTCCAGGAATAATAACGGAGGTTGTTTCTTTTTTATAAGAATGCATACGTGCTATTTTTAACGTCTTGAATTTTATGTTTTGATCCCTATTTAACAAACTGAGAAGGTTTAGGCGATGCTGTTTCAAAGTATTTGCATTTTAGAATGTCTTGCCCAGAACCCAATTTGAGTAATCTGAAAAGGTCAATATGAATAGTTAGACCACCCGCCAACATATGAGCGACTTTTAGAAACAACAACAGAAAGAAACTTCGTACCAAGTAAACGTTGATACCTAGTTGAAAGCTGTCTTGCAGAATAGCAGCATTTATTCAAAGGCAGGGGCGGCGTGTCACACCATATCTCGATACTTTGGTAGAGAAGTGTATACGTTTCAAACTGCGAGTATATACACTACGCTTAGCGCGTAGTCTGTACCTTTTGATCTTGTACATACTTATATTCGTACTAGTTGTGTTTTGTTACTTTGAACCACTTTTTTGTTTGTTTATTTTTGAATTAGGCGCAAAGCTATGCGAGGACTACATATGTATTAGCCGTCCCTAATTTAACAGTGATAGACTAGAAACAAGACAGCTACCAAATATCACCCTCCGCCAACTCTCGGACAACTCTTTTACCCACGAATAGTGAGATTGGCCGTCACATTATAACGCCATTAGGGCTGAAAGGGCGAGCATATTCGATGACGAAGATTCGAACCCACGAGTGCGGGTCTAGCGCCCTAACCACTTGATGGTTTTAGATTTACATATCTTTGAAAGCTTATACATCATTTGTCTTCCCGAATAACTTACATTTTCGATAAAAGGGAAGCATATGAAAAGAGCTTGCTCTTGTTATTACCACGTGAATTGTTCTTCCTCTATGTTTGTTTTAGTATAATAATGAACTATTTCAAAAATACTTGTTTCAAATTTTCGTTATTATTTGTGACCTGTTTTCTTTTCTATTTTCAAAGTATTGGTATTGAGGTAATTGAATTTCTGTGCATTAGAGGTAGGCGTTATATACTCAACAAGTGACTTGTTTTTGTTCTTTTCACCTGCAGAAATTAGTTACACAAACTAACGTCAAATGAAGAAGTCCTCATTGTGTAAAAGTGGAGACAATCAGTGTCAGGTGTTTTCCCCACACTTGTGGAGGTAAGTACGATTATTGGTAACTCAAATAAAAATTAACACACAGACAAATTTCAAAGTCTTAAAAGTGTCTGAACTTATCAAACTTGTAAACCAGACTTTTCCTTATGCTAATGAATCATTGTTTGATTACCTATTAACTTGCTTACTTACTCAAGTATTTCCAACTTAAAATTAAATCAAATAAGTCGTATCTATTTATTGAATGACTATAGACTATCATCCTCCAACGTAAGCATTTAATTTAAAATTAAATCAAATAAGTCGTATTTGTTCATTGAATGACTATAGGCTATCATCCTCCAACGTAAGCATTTATCGTAAAATTAAATCCAATAAGTCGTATTTGTTTATTGAATGACTATAGACTATCATTCTCCAACGTAAGCATTTAATTTAAAATTAAATCAAATAAGTCGTATCTGTTTATTGAATGACTATAGACTATCATTCTCCAACGTAAGCATTTAACTTAAAATTAAATCAAATAAGTCGTATTTGTTTATTGAATGACTATAGACTATCATCCTCCAACGTAAGCATTTAACTTAAAATTAAACCAAATAAGTCGTATCTGTTTATTGAATGACTATAAGATATCATCCTCCAACGTAGTCATTCAACGCTTACATTATTATATTTGAACTTAGAAACAAATCAATAAGATGAACTATTTTTTCTTCAAAGTCCAATGTATAAGTTTGAATTTTACTAGTTTTATATTATGTGAGCCAAATAAAGCAGGAAGATTTTACAATGTAAATCGCAGAAAAATACTGTGGTTTGTTCTGGAATATTTCTTATCCCAGATTGGCATCCTAAAATAGGAAGCGACTTCACCAGGTTACTGATAGGCAACATGCTAAACACTTTATATTAATCAATTATGACTTTTTAGTTGATTAATGTTAAACATTTTAACATTTATCACTTTTTTTCTGGATAAAACAAATGCGACACTGTTATTCGTGATACTTTCAATAAAGACGAGAGTAGGTTATCACCATAACAAAGAAATGTTAAATAGTTCTTAATCACAACGACTCTAATTCTTAACACCTCGATGCTTGTATTTTTTCGTACACAGAAGCTTGTTTGTTTTTGAATTTCGCGCAAAGCTACACGAGGGCTATCTGCGCTAGCCGTCCCTAATTTAGCAGTGTAAGACAAGAGGGAAGGCAGCTAGTCATCACCACCCACCGCCAACTCTTGGGCTACTCTTTTACCAACGAATAGTGGGATTGACCGTCACATTATAACGCCCCCACGGCTGAAAGGGCGAGCATGTTTGATGTGACGGGGATTACACAGAAGCAACGAGAGAATTATAAAATTTGATGAAGAAAATAACAACAGCAAAAACAAAACAAAAAAAAAAACAGTGTGATGCTACGTACACTTTGCTGCGCACGTGTTTTTAAACACTTAGATAAACATCCATCAAGTAATACGAACTGAAATTCAACTTGCAGAAATAACAAATGAATAAAATGATGGGCTATCGACTGGTAATTTACTTTTGAAATTTAACCAGTGGTGTAATTACAAAAGATGGGCATCCCGCGTAAAAAGTAATTGAGCCCCTATATTTATTCCCCTTGTTGGCTGTTGTTGTTTGTAATTAAACACAAAGCTACACACTGGGCTATCTGTGCTCTGCCCACCACGGGTATCGAAACCCGGATTCTAGCGTTGTAAGTCCGCAGACATACCGCTGTGCCACTGGGGGCCCCCGTTGTTGGCAGTTCTTAAGTTTGTCAGGCCCTTGGGGTCCCATTTTAGCTCGGAACTCCCCGCACTTGCGGGGGATGCGGGCTATAACTTACGTCACAGAATTTAAGTCTACGGGAGGTAAAGTTAAAGTATAACTATATATATATAGTATTTATAGTCGAATTTTACGAGACAAACAAACTAATTTGATTTTATTTGTCTCTTGCTTTTTTTTCTCTCTCTCTCTCTATCTGTTGTATATTTTACTATAATGATAGTATCAGTAGTTAGTTTGCAGTTATCTGTTCAAACCTCTCTACTAAAGCTGCTTACTCGTGACGAAAAACACAGCTTTCGGTAATCCAGTTGGTTAAATTTGAATTCTAAGAACGTGCGAATGAAAGCAAAGAATAATATGTAATAACAAGTCAGCTACACTACATCTGTCAAGTCCAATGAGAATAAGCCGTCTCCCAGTGGGTTAGAGGTAAATTTACGGACTTACAATGCTTAAATCCGGGGTTCGATTCCCCCCGTGGCGAACAGAATGCCTATTGTGTAGATTTTCGCTAAAACAAACAAGCCTTTCGCTAAATACCAGAGCTCGTCAGGCCACCTGGGATACAACGGACATAATAGTAGACGAGGTGTTATTTATATCACCAGTTTCATGAAATAAACTCAGGATCTCACTTTAAATTATATTGCATAATTATTACCATATAAACGATGTTATAGTCTGTTGTTCCTACTATCCTTAAATGAAAACACAAAGTGAAATTACCGTGAAATATGATGTTATCACTCAGTTACTTGTTTAATATACTGCGACACTTACCACAAGTTAGCAAACTAAATAACCTGAAAAACCGCTACCAATCTTTGCTCTACAAGTCTATACTTGGATTTTTTTATTTACTTTTCTCCCGTACTTTGTAAATACATCAAACTGACAGATTAAAAATGTATAGGGCAGAAAATAGATAAAAAAGAGTAAAATAGCGAAAAGCAATCAATGTAATGGGCTAACAACGTAGGTAAGTTCGACTTTACACAATCAACATAAAGATTTTTACTTACGATGATTTAAAACAAACTAAAAAAGTAATTAACTTCATTAGTATAAACAGCTCAAAAAGAGAAAAAACTCCGTCTCTTAGTAACATTTCGCCCGGCTTGGCCAGGTGGTTAGGGCGCTCGACTCGCAATCTGTGGGTCGCGTGTTCGAATCCCCCGTCACACCAAACGTGCTCGCCCTTTCAGCCGTGTGGGGCGTTATAAAGTGACGATCAATTCCACTATTCGTTGGTAAAAGAGTAGCCCAAGAGTTGGCGGTGGGTGGTGATGACTAGCTGCCTTCCCTCTAGTCTTACACTGCTAAATTAGGGACAGCTAGCGCAGATAGCTTTGCGCGAAATTCAAAACAAACAAAGCAACTTAGTAACGTTTCAAGGCTGCTAGTTTTACGATAACTTTGTAAATTTCTGTGTAGTATTTTTTATAATAACTAGAGTATATTCGCGACAGTAATTCTTGAGGTAGACAAAAGATCACGTCTTTCAGCTTCAAATTTTTAAAAGAATTAATTCACTCTTGCCCAGAACTTATGTTTTATTCGTTTGTTGTTAAGCGCAAAACTACACAGTGGGCTACACGTGCTGTGCCCACTACGTTATAAGCCTTTACACTTACTGCTGAGCCACTAGAGGGGGGAGGGACTCTAGCAAAGTAGTTTATAGTACGGACAGATTTTTAACAGACTCAAACAATAGAATGTATAAAATAATTTAATTTAAACACAACCTTTATTAATAGCGTTCGAACACCATCCCAAAATGTAGATTAAGCAAAATAAAAATCATTATGCAGTATGAAAACACATACATTTTTTTTTCTTAACTTCAACTACTCCCCATCCCCATAAAAAAATCTGAAACCATAAACGTATGCTGCGAGATAAATTATAAGCAACCAACCATATTATTATTAAGAACAATGCACGAGAAAAAATGTGCTGGTTTCTTCGATGTCTTTAAAGTGTAAATCACCGCACGATGTTTACCCGAAAAACGATGCCACGTTCTCTGTGTTTATATATATGCCAGAAATATTAAGATTCTCTGCACGTTAGATCGTGCAGGGGAAATCTCCTCCCACTCCTTTGTTGCTTATTATACAGCATACTTATATCTGAACATAATGCTGGAAGATAAAGAATGTAAAACGTGCGAGAGCCAAGAGCACCTTAAGTTTTGTAACCTGCTTCCTTGGTTTCATTTATTCATTTAGTATTTGAGTAAAAAATGTTAATGTTTCTCCCCCCCCCTACTCCCCACAAAATCATATTTAGTATTAGCTAGTTCATTTGATAACATTAAACATAACTGTAACTGCACTAAATTAGACGGGTCGCTCATTACAGAGCATATTGACACTATCCCATTACATGCTAAACCAACTCATTTAAGGTTCAGATCCTTAATAAACATAGTCTAAATGTTTACCCCCCCCCCTCCACAGTCTTTATTACAGGTCAGTTTAAACCTCTGTTGTTTACAAAGTATAAAATATAGGTTAACTGTATTTCTTCATTTTATGGATTAGTAACAGATTAATAGTTAAACCTTTTCGTAAGCTTGTTTTCAGCCCAACTTATTGTAAACTTAGTTTCAGTCCAATTTATTAACTTGGGAAGTAGCCTATGACACATAAATAACAGTGTAAGACCGAATATGATATATAAGATTATTGAATACTCTGTAAAGTCATAGTGTGTAAAACCGTATATGAATGCCTTTCTTTGTATTGACTAGGTTGTTAGTTTGTTTGTTATGAATTTCGCGCAAAGCTACACGAGGGCTATCTGCGCTAGCCGTCCCTAATTTAACAGTGAAAGACTAGAGGGAAAGCAGCTAGTCATCACCACACACATCCGAATTCTTGGGCTACTCTTTTACCAACGAATAGTGGGATTGACCGTCACATTATAACGCCCCCACGGCTGAAAGGGCGAGCATGTTTGGTGTGACGGGGATTCGAACCCGCGACCAGCAGATCGCGAGTCGAGCCACCTGTACTGACTAAACCTCAGCACAGTATATATGTATGTACATGTGTTTCACTATATATATACACTGGGTGCTCACAAGTAAATAGACACC